>NC_079195.1:217203454-217428454 GCF_029499605.1 Hyla sarda | reverse complement strand
CTAAAAATCACATTAACATATTGATAAGACATCCAGAGCTGTACTCACTATTCTGCTGGTGAGGTCACTGTGTACATACATTACATTACTTATCCTGTACTGATCCTGAGTTATATCCTGTATTATACTCCAGAGCTGTACTCACTATTCTGCTGGTGAGGTCACAGTGTACATACATTACATTACTTATCCTGTACTGATCCTGAATTATATCCTGTATTATACTCCAGAGCTGTACTCACTATTCTGCTGGTGAGGTCACTGTGTACATACATTACATTACTTATCCTATACTGATCCTGAGTTATATCCTGTATTATACTCCAGAGCTGTACTCACTATTCTGCTGGTGAGGTCACTGTGTACATACATTACATTACTTATCCTGTACTGATCCTGAGTTATATCCTGTATTATACTCCAGAGCTGTACTCACTATTCTGCTGGTGAGATATCTGTGTACATACATTACTTATACTGTACTGATCCTGAGTTATATCCTGTATTATACTCCAGAGCTGTACTCACTATTCTGCTGGTGAGATCACTGTTTACATACATTACATTACTTATCCTGTACTGATCCTGAGTTATATCCTGTATTATACTCCAGAGCTGTACTCACTATTCTACTGGTGAGGTCACTGTGTACATACATTACATTACTTATCCTGTACTGATCCTGAGTTATATCCTGTATTATACTCCAGAGCTGTACTCATTATTCTGCTGGTGAGGTCACTGTGTACATACATTACATTACTTATCCTGTACTGATCCTGAGTTATATCCTGTATTATACTCCAGAGCTGTACTCACTATTCTGCTGGTGGGGTCACTGTATAAATATATCACCTATCCTTTACCATTTCTAGACCCTTCGATCACATCATGTACAATGTTGAGTTTTACAGGAATACTTACTAAACGCCAACCAGGTGTCCCTGAGCTGTAAATAGACCCTGAAGTCCGTCTGCAGCCCGATGTCATAGATGGTTAAGTCAGATCCAGGGACCCCTTTCAAGTTGCTGTATTCCCAAAAGCAATGCCATATGCCTGGAGAAGAGAGAGGTACATGCTGATCACTTTACAGACCCTCAGCAGGCCCTACATGGAGGATGACAATTCTATACAGAGTACCAGGATCAGAAGTATAAAGTATCAGGATTGATGCATGGGGGGGGGGGGGGGGGGGGGGGCAGGGGTACCAGACAGGGGGTCTGTCTACGGCAGAGGATATTAGGAGAGTGGGAGACCCTTTAAGACAACTCACATTACATAGCTTATACACTTAGATCAGGGTTTCCCAACCAGGGTGCCTCCAGCTGTTGCAAAACTACAACTCCCAGCATGCCCGGACTGTCCGGGCATGCTGGCAGTTGTAGTTTTGCAACAGCTGGAGGCACCCTGGTTGGAAAACAATGCATTAGATGAATGCTGGACAAACCCACTGATTTTGACGGGTACAGCCATCTATGTATTCAGATTTTGGGGGCCTCCTTATTCTCTTCCAACAGCAGAGAAAAAGAAGAATCAAGCATGAAGTCTTACTTGTGTCCTCAAGGGAGAGGAGTGTGTCATATTAAAGGGGTACTCCATTGGTGCCAGAAAGTTATACAGATTTGTAAATGACTTCTATGAAAAAAATCTTAATCCTTCCAGTACTTATCAGCTGCTGTATGCTCCACAGGAAGTTCATTTCTTTTTGAATTTCCTTTCTGTCTGACTACAGTGCTCTCTGCTGACACCTCTGTCCATGTCAGGAACTGTCCAGAGCAGGAGAGGTTTGCTGTGGGAATTTGCTCCTGCTCTGGACAGTTCCTGACATGGACAGAGGTGTCAGCAGAGAGCACTGTGGTCAGACAGAAAGGAAATTCAAAAAGAAAAAAACATCCTGTGGAGCATATAGCAGCTGATAAGTACTGGAAGGATTAAGATTTTTTTAATAGAAGTCATTTACAAATCTGTTTAACTTTCTGGCACCAGTAGATAAAAAAAAAAAAAAAAAAAAAAACGTTTTCCAGTGGAGTACCCCTTTATGAACACATGCACACTCAGCCAAGCTGAGCATGCACATGTATAGGAGGTCTGGAGGAACAGCTGTCTAATATGTAGGACTCAAGGGATTAGGATGGTCTTCAAACTGCAATGTGACCCCCCAGATGTTGCAAAACTACAATTCCAAGCATGCATGAACAGCAGATGGCTGCCAGGTAGAGCGTGCATGTGTAAAGGGAGGTCAGGAGGAACAGTTGTCGGCCAACAGCCTTTTAATATGTATGACCTGCTCAAGGGACTAAGGTGGTCTCCAAACTGTGAACCTCCAGATGTTGCAAAACTACTACTCCCAGCATGCTCGGACAGTTGTTGGCTGCCAAGCTGTGTGCATGTGTAAAGGGGAGGGGTGTTGGTCGGGAGGAACAGCTGTAGGCCAACAGCCATCTAAAATGTATGACCTGCTCAAGGGTCTAAGGTGGTCTCCAAACTGCGGTCATCCAGATGTTGCCATCAGTTGCTTGGCCATGCTGGGAGTTGTAGTTTTGCAACATCTGGAGGGCCGCAGTTTGGTGGCCACTGGACTAAGCTAATGACAGTTATTGGTGATTGTAAGAGAGACATAACACCTATATACTTCTATGGAGCCACTACTGTCTATGTCCGTCCTTACATTTAACCAGTTATTAGCCAGTAAACATATTTTTCAGGGTACACGTTCTTTACCTCCAAACTAACTACATGTGTATGGCTATTTTTTTCCCCCCGCCATTTATAATCCAAATGAGCAACTGTATCGGTTTATCTGAATGAACAATGAGATACATAAGACTTACCGTATCCCACAACTCCAATGACACCGATGATAAAAATCCAGAAAAATACCCCCGCGGTGAACCTTAGAAGTATGAGGAAGAGGAGGCTGATGACCATGGCAATAAAGAGGGCTCTAGGAAAGAACAGGGAGACAAAAAAAGTTACTATATATATATATATATATATATATATATATATATTTATTTATACACACGGCATATGTAAATATAAAATTAAATATATAAACAAACATACAGTCTACCGAATTTGTAATGTTTCAAAAATAAATTATAAATATATATATATATATATATATATACCGTATATGTGTGTGTATATATATATATATATATATATATATATATATATAATTTATTTAAACATTGCAAATTCGGTAAATTGCATGTTTGTTTAGAATTAAGTCTCAAGGAGGGAGCGAGCCCACAGCACCTAAAAGATTTCTTATCACTTTGGAGTAAATTAGATTATTTGCTCTTTGCCAAGTTGACATAATAAAAGGAGCAGATAGGAGATCAAAAACAGGATCCTGAGGAAAGCTCTGGCCTGGAAACCATTAAGGACGATCGTATCTTTTAACCCTTTAAGACTGCGTTTGTCATATAGTGCGTCTCCAGATGTTGCAAAACTACAACTCCCGGGCTGGAGCTAAAACACTGCTTTAAGACCTAGTTCAAAAAAGGGTAAATGTATGGCAGGATTTAAAGGGGTACTCCGCCCCTAGACATCGTATCCACCCCATCCAAAGGATAGGGGATAACATGTCTGATTGCAGGGGTTCCAAAGCTGGGACCCCGCGATCTCTGTGCGGCACCCGGTGTTTGCTTAGAAAGCTGGGTGCGGGCGGCAGGGATCGTGGAGTCACAGCCACGCCTCTCGTGATGTCATGCCACCCCCCTCAATGCAAGTCTATGGGAGGGCGCGTGGTGTGATGGCATGAGGGGTGTGGTCGTGACTTCACGACCCCTGCCCCTCGCTCCAAGCATTCAGAACAAAATGTTACAAACGCTGGGGCAGCGGAATACCCCTTAAGGGTACGTTCACACATACGTAGATTTGATGAGCAGGATTTTCTGCTGCAGATTTCAATGTAAACTGAATGACTGAGCGCAGCTTCTAATCTGCAGTTACAAATCCTGCGCATCAGATCTGTGCAGGATCCTGTATGTGTGAACGTACCCTTTAAGAGAAATTCTACACTTTTATCAAATAAAGTTATTTTCTTGTATGATGAAAAGTTATACAATTTTCCAATATACTTTATATGTATATCAAGTCCTCAGTCTTAATATTTTTTAACAATCTTACTAGTTTTCCCTTAATTTCTTTTCCTTTTTTTTTTGTTCTTAAGCTCAGGGGTGTAGCCATAGGGGGTGCAGAGGCAGCAGTGGCGCCCTGGCCCTGGTGTCTGAGGAGTCTTAAAGGCTCTACTGCTTCTTTAATGGCATGTTACAAATGTTGTAATAAAGGCTCAGGAGCTTAAAGTTACACCTCTGTAACCTCTATTATGCCCTTTAGGTATCTCCCGATAGCATTTTTTTATGACCAAGTATGAGTACCGATACATTTTTTTTTAAGAAAAAAGAACTTACCAATATCAGTTACCAATATCCTTTGTGACAACAGAGGAGGCTCTAGTCCTTGTGAGGCCTTTGGTGAAACTCTAACATGAGATCCTCACTGACACTTATAATGTAGATATGCCCCTGGTATGTATGTCTGATTAGGTTTAGCCCCCCCCCCCCCCCCCCGCCAGTAGGTAGAATTAGGCAGAAGCCCCCTGTAGTTAGGTATGGACACCCTCCCTATTATGTAGAAGCCCCCACTAGTTAGTTAGGTATGAAATCCCGCCCCCCCCCCATTTTAGGTATAAGACCCCAATAGTTAGGCAGGGTATCCCCACCTGTAATGTAGAAGCCCCCACTAGTTAGGTAGGTAGGGAATCCCCTATTAGGTAGATGCCCCAAGTAGTAGGTAGGTAGGAAACCCCCTTATTAGGTAGAAGCCCCAGTAATTAGGTTGGTAGGGAATCCCCTCTGTTAGATAGAAGCCCCCAGTAGGTAGGTAGCTAGGGAATCCCCCTGTTAGGTAGAAGCCCCCGGTAGGTAGGGATTTCCACTATTAGGTAGAATCCCCCAGTGGGTAGGTAGGGAATCCCCCCTATTAGGTAGAAACCTCCATTAGGTAGGTAGGGAATCACCCTATTAGGAAGAAGCCCCCAGTAGGTAGGTAGTGAATCCCCCCTATTATGTGGAAGCCCCTAGTAGGTAGGTAGTGAATCCCCCCTATTAGGTGGAAGCCCCCAGTAGGTAGGTAGGGAATCCCCCCTATTAGGTGGAAGCCCCCAGTATGTTGGTAGCAAATACCACATATTAGGTAGAAATTCCCCTTAGTTAGGTAGGTGGGGGATAAGTTAGGGAATCGTGTAAATGTTCGGGAATCGCAACATCCCATATGTGGTTAGTTTGGGTCTCTACCTCCATAGTTGGAATTTGCAGCTATAATATGTAACTTACATTAATATCCAGTACCAGGAACTTGCATAGTCCTCAAAGATCTTCATCCCAATGGATCTTGCATCAAGAACAGCGTTTATCCCACTGGTGAGTAGAAGGAAATAAAAATAAATTTTAATACAAAAATGTTACCATAAATGTAAGTAAAATTCTGCGCACAGAACCCAGGTTATACCATATATTAGTATCGCTCTAACAGCCACATGTTACGCCTATGCAACAAATGTTATATGGATGAGGGTATTACTGTTATTTGAGGTTAATGTTAGAAATAATATCAAAAATAATCATTCTTAGGGCCCTAATCAATCCAGAGCTCTATAACAAAACACCGTATATCAATGAGGAATAGCACTTATACAAAGGGATCACGCCTGTCTTGTTTTTTCTCTTTTCTTGTTTTATATGGTTGTTTTAATCTTGGATTCTCATCCTGTAATCTTCTCGTGGTTCCTCGTAGGAGGGACCTAGAGCAAGCCTGCATAAATAGTCTATTACCATATATGGCAGAAAGAACTTCCTGTGCTCACCTCTAGCTACATGTACTGGAATGGTAGTCACTTTAGGCAATCTGAACTATCACAGCCCAGAGGATGCGCAATGAAAAAGCTGATACAAATACTTTAGGCAGATTTTGGAGGGTACCTGGACTTTTTAATACACTATACTATTCTACAATTTAGTGGCCCTGAATGGCCCTTAGGCTAGGGCTATAAGCTATTGGCATCCATTGTTTTCAGCATTACTGCCCATGGCTATGACATTGTGCCAGCAATGAAAAGCCTAATATCGAAATCTGACTTTTCCCCATTACTAATACTGGTATAGCTATAGGGACTAAGGAAAACTATAAACCCCTCTACTGAATAAGGAAGAATATACAGTAAGGATGCTGGTAGAGGCGTAGTTTGAATCTCCTGGGCCCCAGTGGTAAATATGTGACAGCGCCCTCACCCAACATGTGCCAATTGGGCCCCCTCAGGGTGACTTCTACTTCTGCACCCACTATAGCAAGGCCCATGGTCCCCAGTAAACATTAGGGTCTGGAACTCACAGGGGCGTAGATATAGGGGGTGCTGAGGTAGCAGTCACATCGGGGCTTTGATGCCTAAGAGGTCCCCAAAGTACATCTGCCCCATAAAAGACTAATATTATAATTGGCACATTACTGAAACATCCATCATTGATTAGGGCCCCTTGTATAGTCTATACCTGTCACATGCTTAGGAAAAAGCGATTTTATAGGCAAGGACATATATAGCCTGTAAAATGTCTGTTTCCCCTAAATCCAACATGCCTAATGCAAACACTATGGCCTAAAAAAAAAAAGTATTAAATGATGTCATGCGTAAAAACAGCCGAGGCATTATTTCCTGCAGCGATAGATGTGTCTCCTCGGGGGAGGTCCCCACATCATCAGCTTTATTAATGGGTTAAAATCGGATGGCATGTGTTCAGTGCTGGCTTCCATGCGTCGTTTATGCATTCAGCTTTAGAACATAGCAATGTCTGGAATTACAATGAGACACCACAGGCCTGCGCCTGTGTGGCAAAGACTGAGAGGAGGCTTTTCCCTGCATAACATAAATGCTACAATGATACTATGATGGGTGTGGAAAATGTAGGATAGGTTAGAACCCCCATAGCCTTTTCTCAAAGTGGTTATCCAGGAATAGAAAAACAGAGCTAATTTCTTCTAAAAACACTGCCACGCCTGTTCCCAGGTTGTGTGTGTGGTATTACAACTTGGCTCCATTAACTTCAATTACACTGGGCTAAAGGTTCCTTTCAGTGATTGGAATTTTTGGCTACAAAAAGATGTGGTCCCTAGATGGAGCAGGGATAGGTAATGCCAAAGGTTGTGAGCCTACTGGTCCTAGCAGTATCAATGTTACTCTGCTTTTTGCTTATTAGATCCCTTGTATTGAGTAAATAAACAGCTATTCCCTCCGATGCCCTGCAAAGTGAACTTTATGCAGAATCCCCATTTTTTGCCTGTTAAAGGGGTACTCTGGGGGACTAAACCCATAGCCCATCCTTTCCCTCTCGTCACCTATTTAAGTGTCTAAATATAATTAATTAGCTCTATAGAGCAGTTTCCTCTTTCTCAGTTGTCACTTAGATGCAGGGAGTGAGGAAAATATGTCATCCAGCCATCTATTATGTCTCTGTCCAAGTCCCTCTCTGAAAACAGCTCCCACCCTCCTGAGAGACACATACAATGTGGTCTCTGCCCTGCACTGATGAGTCATGCTTTCTTTAGCTGGGAGGAGTGTGCAGCCTCAGCCAATTAGACACTGTATCTCTCTGCTCACAGAGCAGGAGGGTGGGGGAGGCTCTCAGAGAGGAAGCAGGACAATAGTGAGAGCAGAGCTGCAATGGCTGCAGGTAAATGGAAGAGGATGGAAAAGAATATCAAGCAGCCAGAGATGAAAACAGGGGCCACAGGAGCCTTGTATATCAGGCAGGATCATTTACAGGGAACATATCCAGGTAGTGTGGTGGCTTTGGAGTTTTTTTTTACATGTACTTCCCTGGAGCACCCCTTTAAACATGGCTGCTTTAAAATAGAAGGCCCCTTTAATCCCTTACTATGTAAATAGTTTGTAGTCCATGCCAGGTCCATCCATCACACCCGCCTCTCTAAAATCCCCTAGGAATACTCCATATATATCCTAGCCATGATTAACTATCTTAATATCCCAACCTGACTCATTCAGCCTTATTCCAAGTGGCGTATTAATCTCAAGTGTCAGTATTGCTTTGTTCTAGCCGAACTTGTACAAGCCATACACAAAACGTTAGAAAATGGGATTTTTAACCTTGTAGTTCCATGTTGGATGGTAGTTACATGGCTACAAAACAAAATAAAAGCTGTTATGAGGATGAAATAAACCATGAGTGGATGTCCGACAGATCCTGCAAGAACACAACATTGAAGGAGAACGTCTAAAGAGTCAGTAATACCATGCAGGGGTCCATATAGGTAACCAGTATGAACACCATACGATCATAGCATCTAGTCTACTGTGCAAGACCCCATTCTTAAAGGGGTACTCCACTGCCCTAGCACTCGGAACATTTTGTTCCGAATGCTGGGTGCGGGCTGTGGGGGTCATGACGTCACCGCTACTCCCCCCTCCACCTAGTGACATCACGACACGCCCCCTCAATGCAAGTCTATGGAAGGGGGCGTGGCAGCCGCCACGCCCCCTCCCATAGACTTGCATTGAGGGGGCCGCGGCGTGACGTCACGACCCCCGCAGCCCGCACGCAGCATTCGGAACAAAATGTTCCGAACGCTGGGGCAGTGGAGTACCCCTTTTTTTTTTTTTTAAGTGGTACTCCGCTGGAAAACATTTTCTTTTAAATCAACTGGTGCCAGAAAGTTAAACAGATTTGTAAATAACTTCTAATAAAAAATCTTAATCCTTCCAGTACATGTTGAGACCATAACTCTATGGAAACCTGGTAATTGGTTCTGAAGCCACCAAAATGTCATCCAAAAATAGGAAAAAGTGAGAATTAAAGAAAAATAAGTAGATAACTAATACAGATAAATCCAGTCCTTTCATATAAAAGTAATAAAGATCTGCTGGGAGCTGTAATCACTGTCTATGTAGAGGACAGGAGCTTCTTCAGGGTCCTGTACAGAACACACAATGTCCTAAAAAAGTAACATGGAGCCGCCCTCACCTGGTGTCCAAAGGAGCAGCTAATCCTGGTACAGGTAAAGAGTACAGAACATGTAATACCTCCATGTACTGTAGGGGGCGCTACCAGACACCAGTCAGTGCATACGCTTCAGTAATACACGTATTTTACTATTGAATGCCCATTCTGATTGTTCGGATCTTCCGGCCATTGACACGTTTCACAGATCTGGACTGTCCATAGCATTGTATGTTGAGTCTGGTTTCAAGTTACAATTGTATGGTGAAACTATTGTATGTTGAGGCCATTGTAAGTTGAGGGATCACTGTATTGGGTTGGGTTTACTTAAAAAGAATGAGTCAACTATTTGCATCACTTTTTTGATTAAAGATGATGTCCGGCGCAGACTTTTTCTATTCCGACTTGCTCGGGCTGCAAAAAAAGACAAAACAAACTTTCACTTACCTCCATATGTTCTCCCGGAGCTCCACAACAGCTGATCGGTCAGCCGGGCTGCCTGCTTCCTACTTCCTTTAGCCCGGTACGTCACACGGCGCTTCAGCCTATCACCGGCCGCAGCGATGTCCCACCTCGGCCCGGTGATAGGCTGAAGCGCCGTGTGACGTACCGGGCTAAAGGAAGTAGGAAGTATACAGCCCGACTGACCGATCAGCTGTTGCGGAGCTCCGGGAGAACATATGGAGGTAAGTGAAAGTTTGTTTTGTCTATTTTTGCAGCCCGAGCAAGACGGAATAGAAAAAGTCTGCGCCGGACATCTTCTTTAAAGGGGTACTCCGGCCCTAAAACATCTTATCCCCTATCCAAAGGATAGGCCATCATGCCCTCTCCCATAGACTTGCATTGAGGGGGCAGGGCGTGATGTCACATGGGGGCGGAGTCATGATGTCACGATACTTTGGCCCCGTGGTCGGAGCCTCCAGCGCTGCGGAGAGCTCGCAAAGGTGGGTGCTGAATGACAGATTGCGAGACCCCCCAGCAGCGGGACTCCCACGATCAGACATCTGATCTAAGATGCATTAGGGCCGGAGTACCCCTATAACTTCAACTCAACCAACTCAATTTTTTCAGACCGAAGTCGGTCATAGGCAGGGGTGTAGATATATAGGTAGCAGCCGCACCGGGGCTCTGGTGCCTAAGGGGGCCCAAAGCACATCTGCCCCATAAGAGACCAATATTATAATTGGCGTATGGGGCCCTGTTGCAGATTTTGCATTGGGGCCCATAAGCTACAAGTTACGCCTCTGGTCATAGGGGTAAGGTTTACCCATCTTCAGACATTTGTATGTATTCACATATATTATTACGTTATTCCACATACATACAATGTACTGCAGCTGTATCCCTCTTCTAAGACCTGACTGTGCTAATTTGCATAATTAATTATATATGCGTGACATAACAGGAAGCTCCACCCATGTCCAGACATGTCGTGTCACGTAACATCACAGCATCGGGAATTTAACCCCTCAGCCACCAGAGTCTGGCAGTAAGGTCCACAGCAGGGGGCAGGGGTGTATTGATAACTCATGGGACCCCAGGTAAGAGTGGATCATGGGGGGCCACTAGGGTTGCCACCTTTATTGCCCAAATAGACCTGCCATTCTATTTTGCATGATTAATTATATATGCGCGACATCACATTAATCCCCCCCCCTTCTGATCCCCCTGGGCCATAATCATTCCAGTTGATTCCCATGTGCCATACTCTTACTCATTGTAAATGGTCTCCCCCTCTGAACCCCGTATCATAACCATTCCAATTGATTCCTCCCCCCCTTTCCACTGATCCCCTTGTGCTATAACCATTCCAGTTGATTTAGCCCCTCCTCCAACCGATCCCCCTGTGCCATAACCAGTTAACCATTTCAATTGATCCCCCCCCCCAGTGCCATACTCTTCTGCAGGGCCAGGGCAGTGGGGCTAAGGGCGCATCACTTGATTCTGTCCGCAGTGACCAGGGGCTCTTTCCTACTGGCTTTTGCATATTTTATTCTACTGTGCCAGTAAAACACCGGCTGGGTGGCAACCCTACCCAGGAGTCACATTATACCGAAAAGCAGAAAGGATCTGCACAACCAAATACATAGTAGACACTGCCACGGGGACAGTTACCCATTTATTCTGATGAAGAATCAGCATCACTGTGGGGCTGAAGAAACCCAATAACCTGGTGCTGCTAACAACCTTGCCTTATGAATGTATCATTGTTCCTGAATCCCAAAAGAGACAAAGTCTAAAAGAATATACTGCGTACCTAACAATCATGGGGCTCAGATTCAACCCAGTGGCTGCACAGGTCCAAAGAGCATATGAGAAACCATTCTCCTCATGGAGGAATTAATTACAATCCTTACTTAGCCGCTTCTCTCAGATCCGTTACGTTCCTCATTTGGCCACTTCCATCTTTAAAGAGCGTCTTATTAGCCACAGTCAGAACACTGTTCCTGGTGGAGAAGTCTGGGAAGCACCGCTGTAGGACTGGAGAAGGGACAACATGGTAAGCGCACAACCAGGACCGATATAATCTCTCATATAGTAATAGCATCCCGTACGGGCAAAACTATGGAGCCGAGGACATTGATAAGTAAGGTAGGTAAAGATAATGAATGTATAAGATAAAACTTACACGGCCTGCTGGGAATGAGCATAGCTGGGCAGTCTTCATCCCGTAGAACTTCTGTAATAGACTGAGATAATCACAGATCAGGTAAAACATCTTCATGCATGGAACTTACAGATGGCTAGGAAACGTCTTTTGTTTTTACCAGCATGTGAATGTGTAGTCTGCATGACCCCACCCCACCAGGAATAACAGTCGAGGGGCTTATATAAGACCATTATGGGGGCTTACACCTTAAATGGGCACTGTCATTAAAACTAATTTTTGCTACTGCACTTCTTATGGTAAATAAAAAAAAAATCTTTCTAATGCACTTTAACAAAAATGAAGTTTTCTATGTTTTATTTGTGTTTCAAAAAACTGCCACTAGGTGTCTCCCTACTTGTCCAGAGCACATTTCTCCCCCATCTCTTGCATGGACTTTGGACTCCTGCTGGCCTGGCAGAAGTCTAAAATCAGGAAATGCAGTCTGGAGTGCTTAAGGGTTTGTGTGCAGCCTTGGCCAATCATAGCTCATCTCACACTGAACTGCTCTGGGCTGTGTGTAGCAGAGTGAGGGAGGAAGTTCTCCCCTGTATGGCTTCAGATGATGTCACGCCTGCTGGGGAACGCCCCTTCCCAGTCTGTGAATCTGACTGAGACTGAGCAGAAAATACAGAGCAATATCAAGGTAGAAAACTAACAAATAATAAAAAATAAAGGCAGGGGGTGGTTTATCATGATGGGGGCAGTGACCTGGGAGGATTATAAAATTTAACAAGATCATGACAGGTACTCTTTGAAGCGTTAATGTAATACTTCTTTAAAACCTAAGCAATTTCCTAATTAATATCATAAAAGTTAATTGCTACTGAAGTGTGAAGATGTAAAAAAAAATTGGTAAAAAAAAAAAATGGCCACTAGGGGTCTCTGTCTCTTTCATTTTGCAAATTAAAGGGGTATTCCAGGAAAAAACTTTTATATATATATATATATATATATATATATATATATATATATATATATATATATCTCAACTGGCTCCAGAAAGTTAAACAGATTTGTAAATTACTTCTATTAAAAAATCTTAATCCTTTCAATAATTATCAGCTGCTGAAGTTGAGTTGTTGTTTTCTGTCTGGCAACAGTGCACAGAGTAGAAGAGGTTTGCTATGGGGATTTACTTCTAAACTGGGCGGTTCCCGAGACACGTGTCATCAGAGAGAACTTAGACAGAAAAGAACAACTCAACTTCAGAAGCTCATAAGTACTGAAAGGATTTTTTAATAGAAGTAATTTACAAATCTGTTTAACTTTCTGGAGCCAGTTGATATATATATATATATATATATATATATATATATATATATATATATATATATATAAAAATTCTGGATAACCCCTTTAACCCTGGTCTCCTAGTCTCTTTGGTCCTAACAACAAGATATATATATATCACCTAAAGGTGTGTTAATTGCTGCTAGTTGTATAGTCACTTTTGTCTTTCTTTGGTTTTTGCACGTTCTATGTATATCACTTGTTTTTTTTTTTTGTTTTTTTTTTATTTAATAACTTGGCACAATATTGAATCTTATTTATAGATTTTTTGTTATGCACTTATCTCACATTGTGGCATTTGATTTATCTACTCAGCATTGGTTTTGGATATTATTAATTGGGATGTATCCTACTGCACCTTTGTCCGCACTAGCACTTTATAATAGCACAACCAGGCTCTTTGCGCTATCCATTATATATTATATACTACTATTTTTTATCCTCTGGTCACACAGTACCCCAGTACCCATCTGGTTTTATATCTTTATAATCATATTTACCGTATATACTCGAGTATAAGCCGAGTTTTTCCAGCATGATTTTTCGTGCTGAAAACGCCCCCCTTGGCTTATACTTGGGTGAACTCTCCGCCTGTCAATCCCTTCTCAGTGGTCTGCAACCTGCGGACCTCCAGATGTTTCAAAACTACAACTCCCAGCATGCCCGGACAGCCATCGGCTGTCCGGGCATGCTGGGAGTTGTAGTTTTGAAACATCTGGAGGTCCGCAGGTTGAAGACCACTGCCGGGCCTTCGTCATCATCCAGACCCCCCCTTTAGTTTTCTACTCACCTCCCCTTGGTGGGAAGGAAGGGTGAGCTGGTCCGGGCCATCTATGCTGCAGGGACCGTCCGGTGGGGAGGGTTAGTCGTTCCGGCCTGTCCATTTTCACCAGGAGGCCCTCTTCTCCGCTCCGGGCCGACCCCGGCCTAGTGACGTTGCCTTGACAATGACGCACAGGGACGTCCGTGACGGGGGTCTGGATGATGTATTTCCCACCCTAGGCTTATAGTCGAGTCAATAACTTTTCCTGGGTTTTTGGGGTGAAATTAGGGGCCTCGGCTTATATTCGGGTCGGCTTATACTCGAGTATATACGGTATGCCCTTAATGAATTGATTCTGTATGCATACTTTTCTAATAAATATAATAATAAAAATATTTTTAATAATATATTACAGTCGGTTTTACTTTTTTTTTGGGGGGGGGGGGCGGGGTCTCACACCTTTTGGTGATATTATAATTGTTGGTTCTGTGAACTCCTATATTTTGTACTCATTTATTTTAATATTGGAGCCTACATATAGGAAGGATTTTTCGGTGTCCCTAACAACTAGATGTTTGGACCTCTTTGCTGACAGGGGGTTTGGTTGTCTCCCTGTTTGTGGAGGCCTCATGATAAGGGAGAGGATGGAAAGGAGTTTGTCATTCTACTGAAGAAAAGGACTGCCAGACCAGTGAGTACAGTAAAACATAGATCAAAAGGTATTTTACATATAAGAACATGCATATTATTATTATTATTATTATTATTATGTGTACAGGTCTTAGGGCCCATTACTACACTGACATGAGCATTTTTTTCTTTACTACTAATGACAGTAACGCTTTAAGTAACTGTTGGCCGAGCGAAAGTTATTTCTATTGAGGTCCCCAGCTTGTGTCCTCTATGGGGAAGGGAGAGCTAAGTTCTGGCACTGACTTATCTCTACCACAAAAATAGACACCCAACTTTCCTCTGACATTATCTGTTGGGGGAGCGTCAGGAGGACAACTTTAGTCTAAGTAATAGACAATGTCAGACTATTATAGAGTGCAGCATATAAGTATATGAGAGTAAAGGACAATGTCAGACTATTATAGAGTGCAGAATATGAGTATATGAGAGTAAAGGATGATGTCAGACTATTATAGAGTGCAGCATATGAGTATATGAGAGTAAAGGACAATGTCAGACTATTATAGAGTGCAGCATATGAGTATATGAGAGTAAAGGACAATGTCAGACTATTATAGAGTGCAGAATATGAGTATATGAGAGTAAAGGATGATGTCAGACTATTATAGAGTGCAGCATATGAGTATATGAGAGTAAAGGATGATGTCAGACTATGATAGAGTGCAGTATAGGAGTATTAGAGAGTAAAGGATGATGTCAGACTCTCACATAGTTTAATATAGGAGTATTAGAGAGTAAAGGATGATGTCAGACTATTATAGAGTGTAGCATATGATATGAGTATATGAGAGTAAAGGACAATGTCAGACTCTCACATAGTGTAATATAGGAGTATTAGAGAGTAAGGGACAATTTCAGACTAATACAGAGTGCAGTGTAAAAGTATTAGAGAGTAAAGGACAATGTCCGACTACTACAGAGTGCAGTATAGGAGTATTAGAGAGTAAAGTATGATGTCAGACTATTATAGAGTGCAGTATAGGAGTAGTGAAGAGTAAAGGACAATGTTCGACTATTACAGAGTGCAGTATAGGAATATTAGAGAGTAAGGGATGATGTCAGACTCTCACATAGTGTAATATAGGAGTATTAGAGAGTAAAGGACAATGTCAGACTATTATAGAGTGCAGTATAAGGGCATTAGAGAGTAAAGGACAATGTGCAGTATAGGAGTATTAGAGAGTAAAGGATGATGTCAGACTATTATAGAGTGCAGTATAAGGGCATTAGAGAGTAGAGGACAACGTCAGACTATTATAGAGTGCAGTATAAGGGCATTAGAGAGTAGAGGACAACGTCAGACTATTATAGAGTGAAGTATAGGGCTATTAGAGAGTAAAGGATGATGTCAGACTATTATAGAGTGCAGTATAAGGGCATTAGAGAGTAGAGGACAACGTCAGACTATTATAGAGTGAAGTATAGGAGTATTAGAGAGTAAAGGATGATGTCAGACTCTCACATAGTGTAATATAGGAGTATTAGAGAGTAAAGGATGATGTCAGACTATTAAAGAGTGCAGTATAAGGACATTAGAGAGTAAAGGACAATGTCAGGTTCTTATACAGTGTGTTATAAAACCATTAGAGAGTAGAACAGAGAGAGAGAGTACAATGATAAACTGCAGTCTAGGACTATAAATAATAGAATTCAGAACAAAATTTTAGAGGGGGGAGTATATGACCCTTAGGGTACCTTCTCAGGGGGCTGATATGATGCATTTTCAGCTGAAAGTCTGCAGCATATCCATCCCGTGGTATTAGAGAGTAGAGTGCAGGGCAGTACTCTGGACCATCACAGTACAGTGAAGCTGTAATTTGCCTTTTGCAGATCATTGTATTATTTAGTCATTGTGTGACAATTATCGTCCTGACAATTTGACCCCAATGGGGCAATTGATTTCTCACCAGAGCAGTTGTCTGCAGAACACGGGCCATAACTTCACTCACCTTTCTGGGGTTGTTAAACCCTGGTTTACAGAACTGTCTGTAATATTGCCAGTAGCTGCTATTCATCCAGTTGGCTTGCATGTCCAGGTAGGTGGCAAATCTATCCGGGCATTTGGAAACACAAAGCTGGAAACAAAAGCCAGATGTTAGCACAGGGGCATCCAACATACACGGCTTCAGTCCTCCTTTCTTTCGAATTTTGCTTTAAAGGGGTACTCCAGTGGAAAACCATTTTTTTAATCAACTGGTGCCAGGAAGTTAAACAGATTTGTAAATCACTTCTATTAAAAAATCTTAACTCTTCCAATACTTATCAGCTGCTGTGTGCTCCACAGGAAGTTCTTTTCTTTTTGCATTTCCTTGCTGTCTGACCACAGTGCTCTCTGCTGACACCTCTGTCCATGTCAGGAACTGTCCAGAGTAGAAGCAAATCCCTATAGCAAACCCATCCTGTTCTGGACAATAACCTGACATGGACAGAGGTGTCAGCAGAGAGCACTGTGGTCAGACAGAAAGGAAATGCAAAAAGAAAAGAACTTCCTGTGTAGTATGCAGCAGCTGATAACTACTGGAAGGATTAAGATTTTTAAATAGAAGTAATTTACAAATCTGTTTCTGCCATCAGTTGATTAAAAAGCTGTTCCTCTGTTATCCTTCCTGGAAATTTATAAATGACAATGAATGCTGGGAGTTGCAGTTTTGCAACAGCTGGAGGCACACTGATTAGGAAACACTGCCCTAGCAAATGGGGTGTGACTCTTGACACTGTTCACTTGTGACAATGTCAAATTATGTACTGACACGCCTGTTTAAAAGAAGCATGCTAAAGTCTAGTTGTCATACATTTCCTAGAGGAATAACAGAGGGACATCGGAAGTCAAAGAGAAAATGCTTCACAATAGTTGTGGGGACTACAAGCATTACCCTAGAGCATTATTGGTATTAACATAAACTTGTGACATGTCATCCATACATGCCAAAAGTTTAGACCACACAGGGTCTCAGTCCTGAAACCTGCCGCAATTGCGAGTTATAACCGGATGAAGTGCGCGGCAAAGCTCCTTACTCCCCATCTGGCCGCTCGATCCATTTATAGTACAGGATGTGTTACACATGATGTACTATGAACTTTGGGGGTATTTATAAAGCATTTTACTCTGTTTTTGTTGGTTAAATTTGGTGCAATATGTTGGCGCAGTGTGTTTTTTTGTGACTTTTCGTGTGACTTTTCATTTATGTGTTTTTTTTTTTGTTTTGTTTTTCGTGGAAGACGAGTTTTGAGTTGAGTTTTTGAGGTGGTCAGGGATTTATGAAACCTGTGTCTTTTTCAAAAAGTTGCATTCTTTGGCACAAATCACCCAAAAGGGCGCAAATCCCCACAAAATAAAAAACAGCACACAAACTAACTGTGGACAGCATTATTAAATTGTTGCATGGGTTAAAAAGTCGCACAAAAAGTCACAGAAAAACACTATACATAGCCAGATTTATCACTTGCCCTACATCATGTGATACATTTCGTGCCAGTACACAGTTTCCACCACATGAATTAATGGAGTAAAAAGACGTTCACCTTCACCACTTTTCATGAATACCCCCCTTTGTTCCTGGAAGAAACAATACACTAAAATGTATTTTCTTCTAAAAATATATAGCAAAAAATGTCATCAATATAAATCTATACGTCTCCTGGTTAAAACTCCTATTAAACAGTTACTATAGGGGGAGATTTATCAAAACTTGTGCAAAGGAAAAGTGGCTCAGTTGCCCATAGCAACCAATCAGATCGCTGCTTTCATTTTGCAGAGGCCTTTTCAAAAATGAAACAAGTGAGCTGATTGGTTGCTAAATCTCCCCCATAGTGATTATACCAATATGGCCGTCACTACAGCTTACCATTGGGGCATTGGGGTGACCCCCGACCTTGGCAGGTAATTTCAAATTATTCAAAAGTGAGAGACATGAGGGGAAATTCATAAAAAACTTGTGCAGAGGAAGAGTCAACCAGTCGCCCATAGCAACCAATCAGATCGCTTCTTTCATTTTTGAAAAAGGCCTCTTAAAAAAATAAAAGGAGTAATCTGGTTGCTATGGGCAACTGGTCAACTTATCCTCAGCACAGGTCTTAATGAATCGTCCCCTTAGATCCTAGTCATGGGATACAGAAACTATTCACATATATAACAGCAGGGTTACCTGAATGGTAGGGCACTGCAGGTTTATAAGCACCACTGGACTGGCACATTTTAGAATATTAAAATACATTAAGACGGTTTTGTTCCTAGAAGAAAAAAAAAGAGAGCAAAAGAGTTAGGTGTCGTTTACATGGTGGTATTTCCGAGCAGAATCCGGCACAAAGAGTCCAATTGTTTTCAAAATTCAAATTGGCCTTTGCAAAAAGAATTGACATGCCAATTCTTTCGGCAGAACCCACTCGCATTGCATTGCCGTAGCACAGACGGAATGTCCATCCAGAAATTATCCGGCCGGACATTCTGCAAATATCACGCTGTGTGATCATAGCCTCATTGGGAATGTCTAGCAAAGAGGAATGTGTAAACTGTGTAAAGTGTTAAAGGGGTACTCCGCCCATAGACATCTTATGGCCTATCCAAAGGATAGGGAATAAAATGTCTGATCGCGGGGGTCCCGCCCCTGGGGACCCCGCAATCTCCCTGCTGGACCCGACATTTGTTTAGAGTGTCGGGTGCAGCTCCGGAGGATCGTGACGTCACGGTCACGCCTTGCTCGTGATGTCACGGCCACGTCCCCTCAATGCAAGTCTTTGGGGGGGGGGGGGGGCTGTGACGGTCACGCCCCCTCCCATAGACTTGCATTGAGGAGGCGTGGCTGTGACGTCACGAGCAGGGCGTGACTGGGATGTTTAGAGCCTCCGCCCGGCATCGCCAGTCATCCGGCACGGAGTCAAGTTCGCTTCGTGCACCGGATGTCTGGAGTGCAGCAGCCAAGATCACGGGGGTCCCCAGCGGGGGTCCCCAGCGGCGGTCCCCGGACCTCTTATCCCCTATCCTTTGGGATATGCATGTGCACATCTGAATGGTCAGTTATTTCCATGTATTATACCAGTATTTTACTGCGTGTAGTGTGTATCAGCTACATGAATGCTTGCATTTGCATGTACAGGCTATGGATAAAGCAGCCCCCACCTACTCTCACAGCAGAAAGTCTCAGCACAATCGCTAAAGACAGTCTCTGTGTTGAGGATAATCCTGCCAAGGGTGTACATTCCATAGTGGCAGACCATGCAGCTGATATGAGGCCCATGGAGGGAAGGGGCCGTGTCCTGGTTGGTCCCATTCCTTTTTCTATTGGTAAGAAACTGTGCAAAACTCCTCTCTCCAGGGAACTGCATTGTCAGCAAATTAATGGAGGGGGGTATTGTCCAATGGGTTATGGAAAGAAAAGGGGAAGCATCCCCTCCTGCAATATTTTACCTGGGTGGACTGCTGACTACAGTGCACTGTCTCTGGAAAATAGACTTGGACATACATATAGGAATGGAAGTACCCATGAGAAACAGCAAACAATGGCGCAGCACTTACTCATTTGCAGTCCCTTTTTGCCCACAGAACTGCCCGTAGCTGTCTGTTGCATACACAATCTTCCTGGGATCTCCATGAATCCAGGCTAAAAGGTGAAACAAAACAAAGCAATCATTGGCGGAGACTTGTATAACTAAGTGCAGGCCCTACTGTACATAATAATATTATCATTGCTTTTATGCCTTAAAGGGGTACTCCTGTGGAAAACTTTTTTTTTTAAATCAACTGGTGCCAGAAAGTTAAACAGATTTGTAAATCACTTCTATTAAAAAAAAATCTTAATCCTTCCAGTACTTTTTAGGGGCTGTATACTAAAGAGAAATCCAAAAAAGAAATGCATTTCCTATGATGTCATGACCACAGTGCTCTCTGCTGACCTCTGCTGTCCATTTTAGGAACTGTCCAGAGCAGCATATGTTTGCTATGGGGATTTTCTCCTGCTCTGGACAGTTCCTAAAATGGACAATAGAGGTCAGCAGAGAGCACTGTGGTCATAACATCAGAGGAAATACATTTCTTTTTTGGATTTCTCTTTAGTATATAGTCCCTAAAAAGTACTGGAAGAATTAAGATTTTTTAATAGAAGTGATTTACAAATCTGTTTAACTTTCTGGCACCAGTTGATTTAAAAAAAAAAAAGTTTTCCATGGGAGCACCCCTTTAAAAGAGTGAGGTGGCCCAGTACGGGATGGTGTTTCCCTGTACCCTTCTCCTGCCCTGTCAGGCAGATTCCCTTTATGTCCCCAGGGCCCCCTGCAGTGTCCCCTATGTACATATCTTATATGTTAAAAGTGTAATGTTTCTTTAATTACTGTGACCATGTGCTTGTTACCCAGGAGGCACTAGTGACCAGGTGACCTCTCAAGTGACCTATGGGCTCTTTGCTAGACACCCCTATAAAACCAGGGGTGGAGCTACAATCTGTCTCTTCCAGAATTCTTGCTCCTGCTGAGGTCCAGTGCAGTCGTCTCAGTCTGCAGCCACAAAGTCAGCTCAAGTAATCTCAAAGTCGTCTTCATGTCAATTGTCAAGTCAGTCAAGTCTTCTATACAGTCACCGTGGCCTGCACTAAAGTGTCTCTACATACTGCAAGTCCCAGCAAGCCTGCGAGGTCCCCCTGTGTCACTGGTCACCTCCTTGGGATATTGGCTGTACTGCATAGACTGTGTCAACTGTCTACCCTCAGTAAAGCTACCGTTGTCCGTAACTTGGCGTCAGTATCTTTATTGCCCCCCATGCCTAGGCCAGGACCAGCGGTATTACCTTCGGGTGGTTAAGGCTAAACCAAGCCCTGGCATCATGACAAGAAGGGGTTAATAACATCTGCCCCCAGGCTTACAACATCTGCCCTACACTGCACCCCCACACGCCACAGGGGTACTCCACTGGCCAGTGTTCGGAACTAAACATCCCGAATGCAGTGTTCACGCTCCGGCGGTCGGCCACGTCCCCTCATGATGTCACGGTCACGCCCCCTCAATGCAAGTCTATGGGAGGGGGCGTGACGGACGTCACGCCCCCTCCCATAAACTTGCATTGAGGGGGCGTGACCAAGACGTCATGAGGGGACATGGCTGACCCCCGTAGTGCGAACACAGTGTTGAGAACATTTAGTTCCAAACGCTGGCCAGTGGAGTACCCCTTTTAAGGGGTTGTCTGGGCAGAATGCATTTTTATATACCTGCTCAAGGAGGGGGGTAATTAAAAAATAAGAACAAACACTTACCTTTCTTGCTCCTGTGCTGGAATTATGGAGCTCCAGTCTCTACTGTGCCCTGCTTCAAGGTTCGGGGATGACATAACACTCCAGCTCAGCAGGGACCGGAGCTTTGTAATACCGGCAGCAGTGCAGGACCAAGGAAGGTAAACTTTTGTTCTTTTTTAATGTGATGAGATTTTTTACAGACTGTTTTCATCTTCATTTCAGATACATTAGAATAAAAAATGGACCTTCTCTTTATGGAAAAAAGTTCACAGATCAGAATAAGAGTTATCTGCTATCTGTAGAGTGAATTACCGGCGGGCTGCGGAGTGCTCCTCTCATAAACTCCCCCCCGTCCACATTCATCGTTCTGGGCGAATTCATTGTGGAGCCGAACACTATGTAAATATCTCCAGAAAGTGACAGATGCGGAATGTGGAGACATTTACTGTGTTTCCTCTAATGAAATAACATCTATTTGTTCCATCTATTGTTCTCGGTGAATCACGGTTATGTGACACATCTGTACGATTTTATTAGACGGAACATGATGAATGTGTCATATCTGTTGTGTTCTATCAGGGGGACGGCTGGAGGGGGTCGGTCACTACACCCCAACCTATAATGAATATACAGGCAGCAGCGTGTCATGTAGGATGTTATGGAGATGTAGTCTAGGGGGAATTGGTCTGGATGAGGGTGGAATTCGGGATTATAAAGAGAGAGCGACAAGAGGGAGGGAATGATGAGATGCTGGGAGTATTATCACCATGTGGGTTAGGAAATGATGAGAGTATTATAACACAGTAAAAAAGGAAACAATGAGAGTATTATAGAACAGTGAAAAGGGAAATGATGAGAGTATTATAACAGTTAAAAAGGAGACGATGAGAGTATTATAACAGTGAAAAGATGATGAGAGTATTATAACACAGTAAAAAGGAGATGATGAGAGTATTAAAGAACAGTAAAAAGGAGATGATGAGAGTATTATAGAACAGTGAAAAGGAGATGATGAGAGTATTATAGAACAGTGAAAAGGAGATGATGAGAGTATTATAGAACAGTAAAAAAGGAGATGATGAGAGTATTATAGAACAGTAAAAAAGGAGATGATGAGAGTATTATAGAACAGTGAAAAGGAGATGATGAGAGTATTATAGAACAGTAAAAAGGGAAATGATGAGAGTATTATAACAGTTAAAAAGGAGATGATGAGAGTATTATAGAACAGTAAAAAGGAGACGATGAGAGTATTATAGAACAGTAAAAAGGAGATGATGAGTGTATTATAACACAGTAAAAAAAAAGGAGACGATGAGAGTATTATAACACAGTAAAAAAAAAGGAGACGATGAGAGTATTATAACACAGTAAAAAGGAGATGATGAGAGTATTATAGAAGAATGAAAGGGAGATGAGAGTATTATAACACAGTAAAAAAAAAAGGAGATGATGAGAGTATTATCAAACAGTGAAAAAGAGACGATAAGAGTATTATAGAACAGTGAAAAGGAGATGATGAGAGTATTATAGAACAGTGAAAAGGAGATGATGAGAGTATTATAGAACAGTGAAAAGGAGATGGAAAGGGTGTGAGTATTATAACATGGGGAGTGTAGAAATGACAAGAGTATAATAACACTGAGAACGGAGATGATGAGAGTATTATAAATGAAAAGAAAACAAATGAATTATAACAGTGAAGGAAGTGGTAGTATTAAACAAAGTGGGGGAATGATGAGTGTGTGAGTACTATAACAGAGAGGGAATGATAAGGAGTATTATAGCACAACAAGGGAATGATGAGAGTGTGAGTACTATAACAGAGAGGGAATGATAAGGAGTATTATAGCACAACAAGGGAATGATGAGAGTGTGAGTACTATAACAGAGAGGGAATGATCAGAAGGAGTATTATAACACAACAAGGGAATGATGAGAGTGTGAGTACTATAACAGAGAGGGAATGATAAGGAGTATTATAGCACAACAAGGGAATGATGAGAGTGTGAGTACTATAACAGAGAGGGAATGATAAGGAGTATTATAGCACAACAAGGGAATGATGAGAGTGTGAGTACTATAACAGAGAGGGAATGATCAGAAGGAGTATTATAACACAACAAGGGAATGATGAGAGTGTGAGTACTATAACAGAGAGGGAATGACCAGAAGAAGTATTATAACACAACAAGGGAATGATGAGAGTGTGAGTACTATAACAGAGAGGGAATGATCAGAAGGAGTATTATAACACAACAAGGGAATGATGAGAGTGTGAGTACTATAACAGAGAGGGAATGATCAGAAGGAGTATTATAACACAACAAGGGAATGATGAGAGTGTGAGTACTATAACAGAGAGGGAATGATCAGAAGGAGTATTATAACACAACAAGGGAATGATGAGAGTGTGAGTACTATAACAGAGAGGGAATGATAAGAAGGAGTATTGTAACACAACAAGGGAATGATGAGAGTGTGAGTACTATAACAGAGAGGGAATGATCAGAAGGAGTATTATAACACAACAAGGGAATGATGAGAGTGTGAGTACCATAACAGAGAGGGAATGATAAGAAGGAGTATTGTAACACAACAAGGGAATGATGAGAGTGTGAGTACTATAACAGAGAGGGAATGATCAGAAGGAGTATTATAACACAACAAGGGAATGATGAGAGTGTGAGTACTATAACATAGAGGGAATGATAAGAAGGAGTATTATAACACAACAAGGGAATGATGAGAGTGTGAGTACTATAACAGAGAGGGAATGATAAGAAGGAGTATTGTAACACAACAAGGGAATGATGAGAGTGTGAGTACTATAACAGAGAGGGAATGACCAGAAGAAGTATTATAACACAACAAGGGAATGATGAGAGTAGGATTATTATAACTCATTGAGGGAATTATGAAGTGAGAGTACTATAATAGGGACAAGGATAATGAGGGTGGGAGTATTATAACATAATGAGGGAATGATAAGAGTAGGAGTATTATAGCAGAGTAAGGGAATTTTACAGATGTTTTAAAGCCCAATGACAGGCAAAAATTGTGTGAACATGGCGAGTAAGGGATTAGAGCGAAAGTATTCTAACACAGTGATGGGATGATGAGAGTGTGAGTATTATAGCACAGTAACAGAATGATGAGAGTGTGAGTATTATAGCACAGTAACAGAATGATGAGAGTGGGAGTATTATAGCACAGTAACAGAATGATGAGAGTGTGAGTATTATAGCACAGTAACAGAATGATGAGAGTGGGAGTATTATAGCACAGTAACAGAATGATGAGAGTGGGAGTATTATAGCACAGTAACAGAATGATGAGAGTGGGAGTATTATAGCACAGTAACAGAATGATGAGAGTGTGAGTATTATAGCACAGTAACAGAATGATGAGAGTGGGAGTATTATAGCACAGTAACAGAATGATGAGTGTGGGAGTATTATAGCACAGTAACAGAATGATGAGAGTGGGAGTATTATAGCACAGTAACAGAATGATGAGAGTGGGAGTATTATAGCACAGTAACATAATGATGAGAGTGTGAGTATTATAGCACAGTAACAGAATGATGAGAGTGGGAGTATTATAGCACAGTAACAGAATGATGAGAGTGGGAGTATTATAGCACAGTAACAGAATGATGAGAGTGGGAGTATTATAGCACAGTAACAGAATGATGAGAGTGTGAGTATTATAGCACAGTAACAGAATGATGAGTGTGGGAGTATTATAGCACAGTAACAGAATGATGAGAGTGGGAGTATTATAGCACAGTAACAGAATGATGAGAGTGGGAGTATTATAGCACAGTAACAGAATGATGAGAGTGGGAGTATTATAGCACAGTAACAGAATGATGAGAGTGTGAGTATTATAGCACAGTAACAGAATGATGAGTGTGGGAGTATTATAGCACAGTAACAGAATGATGAGAGTGGGAGTATTATAGCACAGTAACAGAATGATGAGAGTGGGAGTATTATAGCATAGTAACAGAATGATGAGAGTGGGAGTATTATAGCACAGTAACAGAATGATGAGAGTGTGAGTATTATAGCACAGTAACAGAATGATGAGAGTGGGAGTATTATAGCACAGTAACAGAATGATGAGAGTGGGAGTAATATAACACAGTAAAGAAATGCTAGGAGTATTATACCCTTAGGAAATGTAGAGAAGCTTCACAACCTTTGAGTATAGTAACAATGAGGGAATGATGAGAGTTAGGATTAATATAAATCATTCAAGAAATGTAAAGATGCTCGGAGCGCTGCAATCCAGTGAAGCAGCAATGTAGTTATAGAGGGTCCAGAGGGAGCAGTCACATGCAACCCTGGTGCTTTAAGGGATCCAGTGGCCCCCAAACCCCACCATAAGGGTCCAGTATTATACATGGCACATGGTAGGCAGGGCAGTCTGATGATGAGTATTATAATAGTATGATGAAAACGATGAGTATTATAGTATAGTAAGATGAAAAGTATAAGTATTATAGTATAGTATGATGAAAACAATGAGTAGTATAGTAAGATAAGTATTATAGTATAGTAAGATAAGTATTATAGAATCGTATAAGTATTATAGTATCGTATGATGAGAAGTATTATAGTATAGTATGATGAAAGTAATGAGTATTATAGTACAGTCTGAGTATTACAGCATAGTATTATAAAAAGCATTATAGTGTAGTATGAGGAGGAATCTCATAGTATAGTAGGGGAATGGAGAGAATGTTTGTTGCTGCAGAGGTTAATCTCCACATCTATGGCCGCCTATAGTAACTACAGAAGGCTCGTCATCATTATCTTTCCTTTTTTAACGGGGAAATCTTGGCTACACGTCCAGACTGCAGACTATCGCTGCCAAGTGACGGCCTGCCCGCGATTAATAAAGCATATTAGCAGAGAACACAGCAGCTGGCTCGAGGCCTAATACTGAGGATGGTCATCCTGGAAAACACCACCTGCTCCATATCAGATTATTAGCCATTAGATATGATTGCTTTATAAAGGATTGCATTATCTTATAATCTGCCGCTTATGGCAAAGCGTCAAGGTTACTGCAGCTACTACAAGTCCCTGGATGGGGATCAGCAATGGGGGCACTAGAGAGATCAGAGGGTTACATTTCTTATTAGTTAAGGGTACGTTCACACATACTGGATCCTGCGCAGATTTAATGCGCAGGATTTGTAACTGCAGATTAGAAGCTGCGCTCAGTCATTTAGTTTACATTGAAATCTGCAGCAGAAAATCCTGTGCATCAAATCCTGCGCATCAAATCTGCGTACGTGTGAACGTACCCTAAGGCTAGGACTCCACTGAGATTTTTGCCCTGCGATTTTTGTGGCATAAAAACGCCAGAAAAAAACGCCAGAAAAACTGCCACAGTTTTTCCCTGCGTTTTGGCGTTTTTTCTGGCGTTTTTACCTTTGTGTGGAATTTGCCTAAAGGGGTTTTACAGAATTGGAAACACATGGCTTCTAGAGATGAGTGAACTTACAGTAAATTCGATTCGTCACGAACTTCTCGGCTCGGCAGTTGATGACTTATCCTGCGTAAATTAGTTCAGCCTTCAGGTGCTCCCGTGGGCTGGAAAAGGTGGATACATTCCTAGGAAAGAGTCTCCTAGGACTGTATCCACCTTTTCCAGCCCACCGGAGCACCTGAAAGCTGAACTAATTTATGCAGGAAAAGTCATCAACTGCCGAGCCTAGAAGTTCGTGACGAATCAAATTTACTGTAAGTTCGCTCATCTCTAATGGCTACATCTATCTATGGCTTGTGTATGGAATTGCAGCTCAGCACTATTGAAATGAAGAGAGGGCTGAGCTGTAATACCACTCACAAGCTGTAGTAGATAACATTCAGCATAAATTAAATATACTGTATATATATATATATATATATATATATATATATATATATATATATATACTTATTTAAGACTTACCAACAATGCCTAGTGCAATGTAACCTAGAATGACCACCACAAAAATGATACAGCAAAGGACGTCCGTACAGTGTCTGAAAATAAAATACAGTGAATATTAGTAATGAAAAGTAATGCAATTTAAAGCACAAAGAAAATTGTGACTTTTAAGCAATTATTTTTATTTTATCCTTTTTTTTTATTCCATTCTTTGAAAAAAGATTTAGCAAAAAAGGAACAAAAAAAATATGCAGTTGTTTCGGCTTAGCACAAGTTTGTGCTATTTGTAAATTGCAAATGTAGTAGTTAAATATAGATTACTGTATATAGGTTGCTGCTAGGGGCGCTGTTGCATTGAAGCCTATGAAAAGTACAATGGTAAAAACTGGTACTGCAAGTAAAAGTAAAACCTGAAAGAGCTGTTCCTGAGATATGAAGCCTATCATGTCAAGTAATAACTCACAGTGATGATTGTATTTCAGGTTGAATAAACAAACATTATCAATATCCTATTTCGTAATTTTTAATTTTTATTTTATTTGGCAGTTTCTTGGTTATGGTTGTAGCTGCCATCTTGCTTTTTGGATGTCTTAATGACGCTATGCCACCCCTTTGGCAGCTGCATGTCGTCACCAAGTGGCCAAGAAAAGGTATAAATAAGAAACAACTCATTCTTTTAAAGATCTCCGAAAAGAAGAAAAGTAATGGGCATATATTTAGGATACAATCATATATTTCATATATTACTAATGCAATAGATCCGCAGACACAGGCTTCTATATGATGAGTAATGGGGAATTAGTCATGACCAGTGGGCTCAAACTGTGGCCCTCCAGATGTTGCCAAACTTCAACTCTCAGCATGCCCGGACAGCCAACGGCTGTCCGGGTATGCTGAGAGTTGAAGTTTGGCAACATCTGGAGGGCCACAGTTTGAGACCACTGGTCTAGAACAAAGTTATAGTCAAGTCAAATCCTTATTCCTCAGTCTCAATTCTCCTGAAAGTACAGTGAAGAACGAGCAAGTCCACAAATGCCATAAGCCTCTGAGTCTTACCCGTACCAGCAGGGATAGAGAACCAGCTTATATCTCGGGAGGACTACAAGTCCCATACTACCAAATCTCAAGTCTGTTGAATTACTCCAGGACTGTGGCAAGTTACCAGATACTTCAGAACTACCAAATGTACTAGATTCTAAAGTCTGGACCAAAGTATTATTGACATCTATAAACCGTGGCTTTAGAGGTATTATTTCCAGGGGCCTTGGTACTGATTTCAGCTTTATTGAACTAGTGGTTAATGGGAACATTCATTTAACTAAACCACAACCCCCATCGTTCATCACTCACTAGAATCAGAACCCTACTTCTGGCGTCACAAACTTGACATTTGCCAGCTAAGTATCCATCACCACATCATCATCACGCAAAACATTTCTCCACAACTCTGCATGAGAAAATCCCACAAGGGTGGCAGTGAAATCCTGGCACCAGGTAACCTAGTCTCTATGACCAGGCCTCGCTCCGATCACTGGATTTTCCCATCTACTGTGGATTCACATTGAAATTGATCACAGAAAACTGATCTCGGGATTTTATGCTGCCCTCTAGGGATGGTCTAATTGTAGGGCAGTGGGCTCTAATATAGGGGCCATTCAGTGTATGTCTGACTCCTGAACATAGCGGTCTACTGCACTTGGTTATGTTCGGTAGTCCCATACAAAATTAATGGAGTTGTGGCCTAGCATTTTCACTACCGTTTCATTAAAGGGGTGCTCCGGTGAAAATCTATTTGTTAAACAGATTTGTAAATGACTTCTATGTAAAATTCTTAATCCTTCCAGTACCTATCAGCTGCTGTATGCTCCACAGAAAGTTCTTTTCTTTTTGAATTTCTTTTCTGTCTGACCCAGTGGTCTCTGCTGACACCTCTGTCTGTCTCAGGAACTGTCCAGAGTAGGAGCAAATCCCCATAGCGAACCTCCCCTGCTCTGGACAGTTCCTGAGACAGACAGAGGTGTCAACAGAGAGCACTGTGGTCAGACAGAGAAAAAAAATTCAAAAAGAAAAGAACTTCCTGTCGAGCATACAGCAGCAGACAAGTACCGGAAGGATTAAGATTTTTAAATATAAATAATTTACAAATCTGTTTAACTTTCTGGCACCAGTTGATAAAAAAAAAAAAAATTTCACCGGAGTACCCCTTTAAGGCCCCTTTCACACTACCATTGTCACACAACAATGTGAAGGCCGCCGGGGAGGATAGCGGGAGTAAAAATACTGCTTGCACCATCTTTTTCTCCCGCTACTCCCAATGAAATACAGCGGCGCTCGACATACCCCATTGACTGCCCGTTGTGCCCCGTCAAAATGATGGCCGTCAAACTCGAAAAAAAAAAAAAGAGTTTGATGGCCGTTCGACAGGGTGCAACGGCAGTGTGCAACGGCAGTTACTTGTGATTTGCAGGGGTCCCATTGGTCATACCCCACCGATCATCCAGTTATTCCCAATCTTGGGGAAAGATGATAACTTAATCTTGGTCTAACCCCTTTCACAGGTCTTTTGGGCTGCCTGTACTGCATCAACGTGACCTATACACTTGTCTGACAGCTAAAGTGCTGAAAAAAATTTAAAATTTCCACATTTCCCACTATTTATTATGTCAAACCCTTTCACTTCAAGAAATGACGCGGCGCTTAACATTTCTGCTTCCGTGATATTCAAGGCTATGTCACCGCAGACATTTTAATAAAATCTCCACCTTCCTCGCCTGACAAGTCGCCTCCGCAGCCTTTCACCAACTTTAATTCCCAGCTTCCCCTTCATTTCCCCCAGGCAATAAATACAGTGTCAGAAAAAAAAACGTAGCGCACGGCGTTATTGAATATTAAAATTGCGCTCGGCAACCGCAGCGAAAATGAGTGTGAAATGCGGGACTGTCAGGGGGAGCTCTGCTGGCGTCTAGAACCTGCCAGAACGCGGGGTGAGGTGATTAGATTTTATCACAAGGTGAACGCGCGGTTTGCCAAACCTAAATTATTCCTGACATTTCACTTTAGAAATAAAGCTCGGCTTCCCCTTGAAAAGCTTTCGCCAGATAAGCAGATTTAAGTAAACACAACAGGAAAAAAAGAAATGAGATGCATTCATCGCTTTACAGACTTACAGACTTAGACGTTTTTTTTAAAGTGAACCCATCCCCAGAGAAACAGAGAACATTCCTCCTATATTTCAGCTTAACTGATTTGATCCGGCATTCGATAATTCAAAAATTGTGACAATTTTGCTATAAGGTTGGGGTCATCTAAAAAAAGAGCGGGTCCAACCAATGGCATGAAATAGGGGGCAGTGCAGGGAAAGCTAGGGCACAAGCACAGAGTGGAAATCAGAGCTAATTGTAGCACAAAATCATTGATAGCAAAGAGAGATTTCAGTCAACAATTCACACCTGTGGTCCAACAGCCTGCTCATTATTGATCAGTCGTCATTAAAAGTCTTACAATAAATTACAATCATACAAAGCATGACAGTATAATACAGCACAGGTTTCCTAAGCTATATACTATACCACATGCTACACTAACATTCCACTCCATCACAAAGTCAAAAAATAATACATTACAGTCTGTAATCGGGGTGGGGTGTTGTATCTATGGGGGTATTGAGGGCAGGTCACCGGGCCAAACTACTCAGTATACTACAGTTTTAGGTCTGGTCACAAAACTGGATACGGGTCAAAAATGAGCCGACCGGAGTCACTGTTTGACTCCGGTCGGCTCATTAAAGTGAATGGAGTTCAGCTTTGGTCCGGCTGGGGTACGGAAGAGCTCGGTTTGCCCCTCCCCCAGCCCGATCCGGCACCCGGAGTGTAAAAACGAGATGTGAATGCAGCCTAAAGGTAGGGAAGTAGAGGGGCGTTAGTCCTCTTCTTAATTAACATCCGAACTAACTGTCCAAGATAGAATAGCCTCTAAGCAGGCTGTGAATCAGGGGCAGTCACGGACGGACATGTTCCCCCTATTGATGATGAGGCTGCATTGCAGATCCTGCTATTGGAAACTGAGGGAAGGTTCATATCATGCCCTTGTGACATGACCTGTAGAAAAGCGTCAGGGGTAAACTGATCATTAAAGTTGTACTCCGCCCCTAAGCATCTTATTCCCTATCCAAAGGTCGTGATCGTGATGTCATGGCCACGCCCCCTCAATGCAAGTTGAGGGGGCAGGGCATGACATCTCGGGGGGCAGAGCCGTGACGTCACGATACTCCATCCCACGCATTGCCCGTCATCAGCCACAGAGCCATCCTCGCAGGCTTGCACTGTGCAGCTGCGAAACGGGGGTGCTGCAGGAGAGATCCCGATCAGACATCTTATCCCCTTATCCTTTGGATAGGGGATAAGATGTCTAGGGGCGGAGTACCCCTTTAAACTGATCCCATTTGAGTGGGACAGTTCAGAGAGTGAATGGATTGGCGGCGCTTATTCTCAGCCACTGTTCCACCATTCTCTGTGGGACCTCCAAACAATCTTGGAATAACCCCTTTAAAGGAACACAACAGACAGAATTGTGTTATATCAAGTGCAGTGCCAAAAGTAGTAGAGCATGACCACCAAAGAGAGAATTCCTGTGTCATGCTTCACCCCCTAGAGACCTACACTTGGAACTAGACACTTTTAAGCCATCATCAGTAGTACCCAATAGGTCAGAATGGGGCAGGACAGGATCCTTTTTTTTTCTTTTAATTTTGAAGTCATGATTGAGGAAGTCACATTCAGTGACGGAACGCGTGGGGTTTGTTCCTGTGGACATGGGTTAATCGGGTTATTTCCCCTATTTTCCTCCATCTGTGGCCTGCATATTGTGGTGATTCTATGTACAGCACATTATTATTTTTTGTTCCATCTACCTTTATACACCTTGTCTTTTTTTGCAGCACTGTATTGTTTATCATATATTTAATTAATTACGACTCATTTTGTTATCTTGCTTTGGTGTTTGCATGACTTTAGTGTAGTTTTCTATTGTTTGGGCCACAGTATTTGTTTAGGTTTAAGGGGGCCCTTACATGTTTCACCCATGTCCGGTGGTGATCTTTACAGGTCCCACTGTTGTAGTGTGGCTTTATGTAGCCCTTTTTAAATGTTTTTATTGTGTCTTTTTGGATATTTGCATATAGTGTTAATAAACTTGTATTTTTGCATCATATTGTGTAATGGGTGTGCGTCCATCGTGGCATTACAGCTTTTTCTTGTTCCCTATTGTGTGTTCTCTATGTCACATAGAACCCTGTTGTAAATTGATTTGCATTTTGCTTGTGCCCCCCTTTCTCTTTTTTTTCTCTTTCATATGATTGGAAAAGTATTCGCTGTGTGGACTACAGCACGGAATCCCATTAAAGGCTTTTTTTTTAAAGGGGTACTCCCCTGGAAAACATTTTTTTTTTAAATGAACTGGTGCCAGAAAGTTAAACAGATTTGTAAATGACTTCTATTAAAAAAAAAAAAAAAAAATCTTAATCCTTCCTGTACTTATCAGCTGTTGCATGCTCCACAGGAAGTTCTTTTATTTTTGAATTTCCTTTCTGCCTGACCACAGTGCTCTCTGCTGACATCTCTGTCCATTTAAGGAACTGTCCGGAGCAGGATAGGTTTGCTATGGGGATTTGCTCCTACCCTGGACAGTTCCTAAAATGGACAGAGGTGTCAGCAGAGAGCACTGTGGTCAGACAGAAAGGAAATTCAAAAAGAAAAGAACTTCCTGTGGAGCATACAACAGCTGATAAGTACAGGAAGGATTAAGATTTTTTTATAGAAGTCATTTACAAATCTGTTTAACTTTCTGGCACCAGTTGATTAAAAAATATATTTTCCAGGGGAGTACCCCTTTAAAGTGTAATCAATACAGATTTTGGTACAGAATAGGTGTACATTCTATCTATACAGTTCACTTAGTCTACACCCTTACACAAGGAATCAAGAATTTGAATTTTGTAGTAGAGCCCCACTCTGTTAGATAAAGTATACACATGTCTGAGATGTTGTCAGAAATCGGAGTATCGGACATTACTTTGGAGTACTTTCAGTTCGGACAGATTTTCCCATTTAGTTCCTCTATAAATACTCAGCATGGAGAGGAGGAAATCACCCGGACCATCGCTTCTCTGCTGTAAATTTAATGTCCCTCATTTGGCCGTCTGCCCCGCTATGAAGTGCAGTGGCAAAGGGCAGTAAAAAACGAAGAAGAGACCGCTCTGTATTCATGAGGCCGGCGAATACGGTGAACGGCGTGGAAACAACACATACTCTGGGCGAGGGGGGAGGAATGAATGGATGTAGTTGTCAGGCTGCAGAGAATGTGGGCATCTATAGCAATGTTCACACAGATACATTTCTGGAATTCTTCCGGATCCTTTTGAATGGTGGCATCTGTCGAATTCGCACAATCCTACCAGGTTGGCAGAGAAAACAAGTCAGACAGCTTGAAAGTTGTTTACGAAGAAAGCGTGGGGCACCAAGAGTGGTCAGATTGGGATGTGTTAGTCTCTAAAGCTTGTTCCGCTGCCAAATAAAGTCCATTCCTGTGCCCTGTATGAAGTGATGGAAAGTGTTTGTCTCTTAATTAGCTTCATTTCCATTTTCTACAGGACTCAAAAGACCACGCTGCGTGACAGGACAAGGCGTTACGTGTCTCTGAGGAAGTGCTGGCAACCAAATATCTCCAGACTGGTTGTGCTTAAAGGGGTATTCTGGCTTTATACATCTTATCCCTATACAAAGGATAGGGGATAAGATGTATGATCGCAGGGGTCCCGCCGCTGGGGACCCCCGTGATCTTGGTGCAGCCCCCCCGGCATTCTGTTCCAGGTGCTGCCTCAGAGACGGGAACGTGACATCACGGCCACGCTACCTAGTGACGTCACACCACGCCCCTCCATTCATGTCTATGGGAGGGGGCGTGACAGCCGTCACGCCCCCTCCCATAGACATGAATGGAGGGGTGTGGCATGATGTCACTAGGGGAGTGGCCGTGACATCACGTCTCGGAATGCCGGGGGCTGCATTGAGATCACAGGGGTCCCAGCAGTTTTACCCCTGCGATCATACATCTTATCCCCTATCCTTTGGAGGGGATAAGATGTATGAAGCCGAAATACCCCTTATCCCTTTAGAGGATAATATGTATAAAGCCGAAATACCCCTTCAAACTGTGACTATAACAGGGTCCTTAGTCCCAGAAGACCCAATAGGGACATAAACATTCATTAAATAAAACAATATTACCCAACTCTCCTGAAGTGTTCTGCAGACTCCCAAAAAAAGGAGAGATCTCTAGGGTTTACAAGTCTAAGATGACCTATGCCCTCTTCACATACTCACGTCTTCTGCAGTCCTTTGCCCTCCTGCCAGTATCAGGGAGTTATCTGCAGCAGTGCCCAGGAGTAAGGGCTCTAGTATGGGGTCTGAACTGGTTAATAATTCTGTCCAGGAAGTCAGTATTAACTAAAGGGGGTTTAGTCTGGGGTTTGTATTTATTCAGGTGTCTAGTCTGGGGTCTGTATTTATTCAGGTGTCTAGTCTGGGGTCTGTATTTATTCAGGTGTCTAGTCTGGGGTCTGTATTTATTCAGGGGGTTTACTGTGGGTTCTCTGTTTACTCGGGAGGTCTAGTAATAAAGTCATGGGATGTATCAAGAGAGGCATAAAGGTGCCTCTGCATAAATCACTAGTCAGACCGCACATGGGCGAAGATTTACTATGGTAAACCCAACATGTTTTGTCGGGTTGTGCGCCAGATTGTGTGGCAAAATTTGTGCCAGAATTGAAAAGAACTTTACCAACTCTCCATTTTACTGAGAAACCCCGATAAAGGGGCGTAGCCATCGGGAAAATGGGCGTGGATACAAAAAAGGGGGCATGTCCTCGACATTTTCACAAAAACCCAACATAATTACTAAGGTTTTCACAAAAATGTGGTGGATTTGAGGAAAACCCGACAGATCAGAGCATGTGTAAAAAAATAGGGGTGCAGAGGAGGATGACAAAGATAATAATGGTTTGGGGGGATTACAGGACCAAGACAGGTTATCAAGTTTGGGGTTATTTAGTTTTGAAAAAAGACGTCTTGAGGCGATCTGATCACAATGTACAGATATATGAATGGACAGGACAGAGATCTTTCTAGTGATCTTTTTATATCTAGACCGGCAACCATGACCATGAATGTTTCACCATCATCACAGACAGATTCTTTACTGTAAGAGCAGTGAGACTATGGAACTCTCTGTCGCATGATGTTGTGATGTCTGACTCAATAAACAAGTTTAAAGAGTACCTGTCATCAACAAAAACTTTTAATATGTTATGATATTGTAATATATCTTCATTAAAAAATATTAATATTTATACCAGTTTTTTCATTTTATACTTTTGGCCACTAGGGGTCTCTCTTATATGCCTGGTCTGCAAGCAGCATCCTATGCTTTTCATAGTAAGTGGGCAGCTTTTAGGACTAATGCTGAAAGGGCTCTGGTCCTTCCACAGGAAGTTCAGTACTCTCAGCTCAGGACTCGCTCCCAGCCTGTGAGCTACAAGCCTGCACATGCCTCTCATATAACAGCCAGTCACCTCCCCCTCCCCCCTGCTCTGTGTTCTCCCTGCCCCTCACCACACATTATCTTATACATTGTATTATCTCACTGCACTCCCTTCTCTGTGCCCCCCCCCCCCCCCTGACATTCATCTTAATCACTGCCTCTGTAATTGCTCCACCGCCCCTGGTTCTCAGCATTGACTTTTTAGTGCAGAGAGACACAGGAGAGAGAGAGACAGGCTGCCATCCCTCCCCTGTACTTAGTCTGTATGCACACTGCAGTGTTTCCCAACCAGGGTGCCTCCAGCTGTTGCAAAACTACAACTCCCAGCATGCCCTGTCTGGGCATGCTGGGAGTTGTCGTTTTGCATCAGCTGGAGGTGCCCTGGTTGGGAAACACTGCTGCAGAGGGAGAGCAGCATACAGGAAGACTGGCAGAAGCCCTGCCAGTCTTCCCGGCCAGGCTTCCGGCCCGGCCAGGCTTCATGTGATATCATGCCTGCCGGGTCCCGCCTCCTTCCACCCCTCAGAAAGACAGTGCTCCTGAGCTAATGAAGAGGGATAAAAAAAAGGTATTTCCACAGCGTTTTAAACCTCAATAAACACAGGGATAGGCATAGTTAGAGTAAGGGACAGATGGGGAGGGGGATCAGGGAAAGTTTAGATGATGACAGGTACTCTTTAAGGAAGGGCCTGGATGTTTTTCTGAGAAAATGTAATATGACAGGTTATGGACATTAGATTTATGGGGATAGAACAATGATCCAAGGATTTATTCTGATCTCCATATTGAAGTCAGGAAGGAATCTTTCAATTGTTATAGGGGAATGGCATCTGCCTCATAGGGGGTTTTAGCCTTCCTCTGGATCAACACAGTAGAGTTTCAGGTTGAATTTAAAGGGGTACTCCCCTGCTCAGCGTTTGGAACAAACTGTTCTGAATGCTGGAGCCGGTGGCGGGAGCGTGTGACATCATAGCCCAGCCCCCTTGTGACATCACACCCCGCCCCCTCAATGCAAATCTACAGGATGGGGCGTGACAATTGCCACGCCCCCTCCCATAGACTTGCATTGAGGGGGCGGGTCATGACGTCTTTATTGGGCGGGGGTTTGACGTCACAAGCTCCCGGTGCTGGCTCCAGCGTTTGGAACAGTTTGTTCCAAACGCTGAGCAGAGGAGTACCCCTTTAATGGACTTTAACCTTATAAACTATGTAAATAGTCTGGGGTCTGTATTTATTTAGGTGTCTATTGTCTGTATTTATCCAGAGGATATAGTCTGGTGTATCTGTTTATTAAGGAGGTCTAGTCTGAGATCTGTCTTTATTCAGGTGTCTGGGGTCTGTATTTATGCAGGAGGTTTAGTCTGGGTCTGTTATCATTTAGGGGGCCTTGTCCAGTGTTTGGTTTTGTATAGGGGTTCTCCTGTGGGGTCTATATCTGTTAAAAAGGCCTTGCTTAGGGTCTGTATTTATTTAGGGGGTCTGTGTATGGTTCGAAAATATGGTATGAGGCGGACAGTTACTTAGGGGGACTCGTCTGGGGTCTGTATTTGTTAGGAGGTACTTCCTTCTTTGAGTGTATATATATTTAGGGGGTCTAGTAAGGGGTCTGTATTTATTTAAGGGTTTGGATTGTATTTATCTAGGAATTATGTTCTGGGTTCTGTATTTGTCTAGGGTATCTGTCCTTGGGTCTGTATTTTTTAGGGGTCTGCTTAAATTTAGGGTTTTTGGTCAGGGGGTCAGTATTTATTTAGGGCTCTGTAATCTGTTTAGGGATTCTGTCAGTTTGTATTTAACAAGGAGGTCTAGTGTGGGGCCTGTATCTCTTTAGGGAGTCTTTTTTTAGGGGTATGGAGGGGGTCTATATTTGTTTTGGGGTTTTGGTCTGGGTTCTATATTTATTTTCAGGTCTGTTCTAAAAGTTGTGTATTTAGGGAAAGCCTGGTGTGAGATTTGTGCCTGTTTTATGGGTTTGGTGTAGAGCCTGTATTTGTTTAGAGTGTATATTAATCTTGCGGTATGATGAAGAGATTATAATCACTATTTGAGATTCAAAAGCCATAGCTGGCGGCTTGACCTTTTCAAATCAGTTGGACTTTATGAAAAAAGAAAGTCATTCATCACTTTACTGAATTTACCTAATGTCAAGTATGCATTAAAAGGGTTATCCGCCATAAGGGGATTTGGTGCATAACCCCAGACAGTAATGGACATGCTTTGGAAAGATCCGTGCATGTCTTGGGGCTAAATGGCTGTGTTTTAACATTACCATAAAGCTGAGGCTATCTTTTTTGTGAACTGGCTATTTTCTGTTGGAGTTTCCTCCCTTCAACTACAGGTCCCATAATTCCTTGTTTGTAAATGTGAGGTCACTTTTCTGCCTCCCACACATCAGCCACCCCACCCATTGAAGAACACCTGTGATCTCTTCAATGCAATAGACCAGTGTTTTGTAATCATTGTGCCTCCAGCTGCTACAAAACTTAAATTCCTTAGCAGAATGATCTCCCACCCAGCAGTCGCTCCACCCATTGCAGCACAGACAAGCTCCATCTGAACACCTGACAAGTGATGTAATGTCTCAAGCCACACTGCAACCTGGGAAAACCTGAGACAACACTCAGTATGTATGCTGTGAAAATAAACTTTGGGGCAAAAATCACAGAAGAATTGCAAGACCACCATCAAACACAGGTACAGACACTATATTATGAACTACACTAACTTTACAGCCCCTGTAGCATAGTCAAATAAAAAAAATCCTGAAATTCCCATTTAAGCACTAAAATCAGAAAAACGTAGAGTCAAAGGGCAACTGAAATAAAATTGGTGCAGAAATGCAGCGTGTTACAAAAACCAATCTATACTAGATTGGTGGGAAATTACAGCTCAATGTGTTGGCATAAGTGCTATGGGGAAAGAAGTGGGGGGCTTGTTGTGCCAGTTGTGTAGATCCCAGAGTTGGCCCTTAAAGGGGTACTCTAGTGGAAAATACATTTTTTTCAAATCAACTGGTGCCAGAAAATTCAACAGATTTTTAAATGACTTTTAATTTAAAAATCTTAATCCCTCCAGTACTTATCAGCTGCTGTATGCTCCGCAGGAAGTTCTTTTCTTTTTGAATTTATTTTCTGTCTGATCACAATATTCTCTGCTGACACCCCTGTCCACGTCAGGAAATGTCCAGAGTAGAAGCAAATCCCCATAGCAAATCTATCCTGCTCTGGACAGTTCCTGACATGGACAGAGGTGTCAGCAGAGGGCACTGTGGTCAGACTGGAAAGAAATTCAAAAAGAAAAGAACTTCATGTGGAGCATATAGCAGCTGATAAGTACTGGACGGATTAAGATTTCTTAATAGAAGTAATTTACAAATCTGTTCAACCTTCTGACACCAGTTGATTAAAAAATAAATAAATAAAAATTTTCACCGGAGTACCCGTTTAAGTCAAAATTATTCTAAAATTACATATTATCTCTCCAGCAATGTGGCCTTTATGACCAATAAAAACCTTAGTCCTGTGTTAGGCTGGGTTCACACTACGTTTTCTCCCATACGGGAGCGCATACGGCAGGGGGGAGCTAAAACCTCGCGCTCCCGTATGCCACCGTATGCGCTCCCGTATGTCATTCATTTCAATGAGCGGCCGGAGTGAAACGTTCGGTCCGGTTGGCTCATTTTTGCGCCGTATGCGCTTTTACAACCGGACCTAAAACTGTGGTCAACCACGGTTTTAGGTCCGGTTGAAAAAGCGCATACGGCGCAAAAATGAGCCGACCGGACCGAACGTTTCACTCCGGCCGGCTCATTGAAATGAATTACATACGGGAGCGCATACGGTGGCATACGGGAGCGCAAGGTTTTAGCTCCCCCCTGCCGTATGCGCTCCTGTATGGGAGAAAACGTAGTGTGAACCCACCCTTACAACAGGGATGCCAGAGGCTGAATATAAGGCTATAAAGGTGTGTGAACTGGGACAGACTTACCTGTTTCCAATGGGCCCTTTAAACTTTGGATCAAACTTCCTTGGTTCACCTAAAAATACAGAATAAAAAAAATGTTTATATGATGTCCATTCATTACCCGCAGTTTTAGTAAATACTTGTATTTCCCCTTAAAATAACAATCATGGAACTGTATCCTTTTTCTGCACTGTACCATTCCTCTGCTATTCCTCCTGGAAATATATGAATTCATGAACAATTGGATGTTACCATTCCCCTCGTCAAATGGGTGTGTCCCTCTACACAGTCCAAATCAGTGCTGACTTTGTCGGACACCCTATCAACGAGGGAAATGGTAACGCCCAGTTGTCAATCTATTCATGTATCACAAATATGAGGGAATCTACGACAAAGGCTCTAAACCTCCAACACTGATGTGAACAGGGTCTTTCGAAGTTGTTACGAGAAATTGGTGCTAGTCTTTCCTGCACCTCTAACCTTCTATTCATGAGACCAGACGCTCTGTAACAGTGGTGTCAAACTGTGGCCCTCCAGATGTTGCAAAACTTCAACTCCCAGCATGCCCGGACAGCCGTTGGCTGTCCGGGCATGCTGAGAGTTGAAGTTTTGCAACATCTGGAGCATGGCCGGCTCTGCCTATAGGCAAAATAGGCAGCCGCCTAGAGTGCAATCTTGAAGGGGACGCCGCTCTGCCTGCCGCAAGAATGTTAGACAACCAGTATCCGAACCCCTCAGCCAGCAGCATAAGGAGGGGGTTTGTTACAGTGTGTCACCCCAGTAGTAAGGTGGGGCATGTCAAAGGGCGGAGCCAATGAGCAAGATTAGTGTGGTGAGCCACGGGGTGTGAAGGTCGAGTTTATGGGGCAGATATTATAGCCCAGGGAAGATGGTGTTAGCCCCTAAATGTTCGTGACACCAAGGCGTGGTTTTCCCAATAACCACCCGAACGGTAGTACCGCTATCCCTAGGTTAGGCAGGGAAATAATAGTCCAAGACCAGATTAGGGTTAACAGTAGCTTTACTGAGGTAGACAGATGGCAATAGTTTTTAGAGCTAGGCCCGGATCCCAGAGAGGTGACCAGCAACACAGGGGACCTCGCAGCTTGCTGGGACTTGCAGTGTTTGGACAGACTTCAACTCAGCCAAGCTGACTAGAATAGACTTGTTTTAGAATTTAGAATATGGCAGAATAAAATGAGATGAATAAGAAAGAAAGGATGTGTCTGATAATAAGATATAAAATATGATTACATTATTATTAAATAATACTGTGAGGTCTGCGGCAGGGCCCTTGCCGCAGACAGCTCACTAAAATAGAATGGTAAAAGTTAGTTAGAAACATTTAAAACATGACGTTAAAATGGTATTGCACTTAAATGGTGGGACAATGGTGGGGGTTTATAGTCCAATGTTTGTAATAGGATATGTCCAATAAACTGTTTTTGCAGCGCTGGAGGCTCGCAGTTACGAGCCCACTGAGTATACTTGTATGTGCAGTAGCGCTAAAGATCTATCCTCTATACCCCGACGGCACGGGGACAAAGTACAAGAGGGAAAATAGATCAAAGTCAGGCACTTAGTGCCTCTTACCGGCTCCGGCGAAAGCAGTCATATGCGCATAGCAGCGCTTAACGGTGATCAGGATTGATGCCTCTCAGCCCCGGCAGCACGGGGAAGGTGTAGGAGAGGTGAAGATGTCCGGTACAGATGGCTATTGCGTAGTCTGCTGGAAAAGGTAACGTTCGTTTGTAGCGTGTGGCAGCGCTGGAGGTCTTTGGTGTGGGATCCCTCTCTACCCTGATGGCGCGGGGAGAAGTTGAGAGGGCAGTAAAAGACCAATAGTGGTGGTCAAATAATCCAAATAGTCCCGACTTCTTGCGCAAAGGCAGTCTTGGACCAGACGCGTTTCGGGGAGCAGCGTCCCCTTTTTCAAAGGTGGATATGCAAAGACTGTGTTTGACTTGACCTCAGGATCTAAGAGAGAGATTGCATCTCCTCCCTTCCTTATAAAGGGGGGCTGTGCAAGGAGCCCATAGGTCAAGCTGCAGGTCACCTGGTTAGCTGGTGCTCTCTGGGTAACAAACATATGACAACATCATGTGACTAACTCAATGGTCCTTTATACCTAATACACCTAATATACAGATAACACAAGGGGGAGACACTGCAGGAGGGCCCCTAGGACACAGAGGGACTCAACCTTACAGGGCCTAAGTACTGTACGGGACTACGGTATATCCCGTACTGGGACATCACATTAGCTTTTACCTAGGGTGGTAAAAATCCTTGCACCAGCTCTGGAGGGCCATAGTTTGAGACCACTGCTCTATAATAACAGGACTACAAATCTAGCTGCTGTTGTGCATGGAATTTAGGGTGGATACATAAGCAAACTTTAAAATTATATGTGTATGAGCAATAGGCAATGCTTCCTTTCATTAGCAGTAAACTGAAGTAACGTGACACACACTAAGCAAAGACATTAGTTAAATGTTAACTCGGTTACTCACGCCACCCTCATTATTTGTAACTATGTAAAACTGAACTGCAAGGATATTCAATAGAGTTGAGCGAGCTTTAAATACTGTCGTTTGGTGAACCGGCAATGACATAAGCCTCAAAACAAGTATATAACACATAAATACCCTATAACACTGCCTAAGGGTTCTAAAGCCCTGTATTACACAGTAAGGGTCACCTAGGAATGTATTTAAGTAGTTTAAGGGTAGAGTCACACATAATGTATCCGCAGCCTGCTCGCAGGGGCAATCCGCTGCTCGGAGCAGCTACACAGGGGCCTGCAAGTCGCCGAGTACACTGTGCATGTGCGCGGGGATTTGCAGGCCCCTGTGTGGCTGTTTGGAGCGGCAGATTGCAAGAGCAAGGGGTGGCAACAGCTGGAGGCACACTATGGGTCGGGTCACCGGCGGATCCACAGCGTAAAATACGCTATGGATCCGTTGTGTGTGACCCTACCCTTAAAGTATTTTTACGGCTAAGTTAATGTCAAAGTTACGGCGACATGCGGTAACCCATGGTAACTGACAGCTTGTTTATAAATACACTGGGCTTGCAGATTTTGTATGCTTTTTAACATTAAAATAAAGATGCATAAAGTGGCCCTTTTTGTTGGCAGATGGGCAGTCGGTGTTAAATTGGGCACAAAGGTATCGGAACGAAAAAACGAAGTACCCCAGTGGAGGAATGGGTAAGTTATCAAAGTTATAAAACTTAACTTTAATTGGTGTGTTATAGAGATGAGGGGTACAACATTTTCATCACAAAAACAGCAATGTCACCAGTTCACAAGTGGCTATAGTGCCCTAACTGTCACCCAATGTAACACAACGGCCTCTACATCATGTATTGCTGTGGGTAACGACAGATAGTGTACACAAACTGACGACAAAAGCTTGTTAAAAACTCAAATAGGCCCCCTGACATGTTTCGCCTCTAGAAGCTCATCAGAGGTTTGGGATCGCTAATGTCTGCCATTAGCGGCGAGGTCCTGGCCAGGACGTGCCATTTACAAGGTGAGCGCAGCTCCTGTGCTTGATTCATAGTTGGAATTCCGCTTAAGGCGCTTAAATGTACGTCCTGGTGCTTTAAGGATTAAGATTTTTAATAGAAGTAATTTCCAAATCTGTTTAACTTTCTGGCACCAGTTGATAAAAAAATAAATAAATTTAAAAAAAAAAATGTTTTTCAGGGGAGTACCCTTTAAATAAGAAAACACATCAAAACTGAGTCACCTCAGTTCACCTGGGTACTTTCCAGCATCTGCAGGTGCAGTGATGAGACTCTACTGCCTCTCTGCAAAGCCATAAATTTCCATGTGGAAATACAACTCAGTATGGCTCAGAAACCCATGCCTGCCCCATTGGCCAAAACAGGTAGGCCCAAGGCACACACAAGACCCTCTATATTATTCTCTGATATTGGTCTATGTTATACTATATACGAAATTAAGATCCTGGAGTGCTTCTTTAACACTGACATACCTATCTCATAAAGGAGATTTGAAGTCATAGACACTTATAAATGCTAAGTGTCTGATCACAGGGGGTCTGAACTCTGGGACCCCCAGCCATCTTCTGTATGGGGCCCAGGCTCTGCCGCTGCTCTCCCTTGCAGGAGGCGTGTCGGCCACAGCATGACGCTGTGAGCGAGACGCCACCTCCATTTGTCCCTATGGGAGAGGCAGAGAAGCAGCTTTGTGCATCCCTGCCTCTCCCATAGAGCTGTATGGATGGGGGCATGTTGTCGACGGCACGTCCATTAGGAACTGTTCAGAGTAGGAGCAAATCCCCATAGCAAACTTCTGCTCCAGACAGTTTCTGACATGGACAGAGGTGGCAGCAGAGAGCATTGTGGTCAGACAGAAAAGTACAACTCATCTGCCTCTGGAGCATACAGCAGCTGATAATTACTGGAAGGGTTAAGATTTTTTTATAGAAGTAATTTACACATCTGTATAACTTTCTGGCACCAGTTCATATGAAAAAAAGTGTTTTCCACTGGAGTATCCCGTTTAAATGTCCAAATAATACTGCCATATACAGCTTACATCATCAAGGGGTCAATGGCAAAGTCCCTAGTGGTCCAGGGGACACAAATTGTTTATATTCTGCTATACTTTTGGGAGTTGAGTCCTTGAGGTCCCCTAAGGAAACAGACGCCTAAAGCAAATACCCAGTTTGTGAGCAATTCATACAAGCCCTGAATGAGATTAATATAGTTCCCCGTAGGAGGCTCGGGTGTGACCCCCATCATTGTTACATTAATCACAACCTATGTTTTCACTTCAGCCAGTTACAGGAACTTAGCATTGAATTTATTATCACTAGGTCAGGTGTCGAGAAGAATTTCTTAGCTCGGTGCTCAGCACCATTTTATAAATATACATCCGCAGGCGGAATGATATAGTTCATACATGCACCTTCCTCTATCAGCCCTATTGACAAGAAAGCAAACACTGGCACACGATGGCATGTAAGATTGGAATCTACACCGCTCAAAAAATAAAGGGAACACTAAGATGACACATCCTAGATCTGAATGAATGAACTAAATGAATTAAATACTTCTGTCTTTACATAGTTGAATGTCCTGACAACAAAATCACACAAAAATTATCAATGGAAATCAAATGTATCAACCCCTGGAGGTCTGGATATGGAGTCACACTCAAAATCACAGTGGAAAACCCCACTACAGGCTGATCCAACTTTATGTAATGTCCTTAAAACAAGTCACAATGAGGCTCAGTAGTGTGTGTGGCCTCCACGTGCCCATATGACCTCCCTACAACGCCTGGGCATGCTCCTGATGAGGTGGAGGATGGTCTCCTGAGGGATGTCCTCCCAGACCTGGACTAAAGCATCCGCCAACTCCTAGACAGTCTGTGGTGGATGGAGCGAAACATGATGTCCCAGATGTGCTCAATCGGATTCAGGTCTGTGGAACGGGCGGCCAGTCCATAGCATCAATGCCTTCCTCTTGTAGGAACTGCTGACAAACTCCAGCCATATGAGGTTAGCATTGTCTTGAATTAGGAGGAACCCATGACCAACCGCACCAGCATATGGTCTCACAAGGGGTCTGAGGATCTCATCTCGGTACCTAATGGCAGTCAGGCTACCTCTGGCAAGCACATGGAGGGCTGTGCGGCCCCCAAAAGAAATGCCACCCCACACCATTACTGACCCATTGCCAAACTGGTAATGCTGGAGGATGTTGAAGGCAGCAGAACATTCTCCACAGCGTCTCCAGACTCTGTTACGTCTGTGACACATGTGCTCAGTATGAACCTGCTTTCACCTGTGAAGAGCACAGGGCACCAATGGCAAATTTGCCAATCTTGGTGTTCTCTGGCAAATGCCAAACGTCCTGCACAGTGTTGGGCTGTAAGCACAACCTCCACCTGTGGACGTCAGGCCCTCATACCACCCTCATTGGCTGTAAGCACAACCTCTACCTGTGGACGTCGGGCCCTCATACCACCCCGTTGGCTGTCTGGGCATGCTGGGAGTTGGAGTTTTGCAACATCTGGAGGGCCACAGTTTGAGACCACTGCTATAAGGGATCATTTACACTTTTGTGTCACAAAACCTATGCAGAGGAAAAGTTTCACATAGCAACCAATCAGATCACTTCTTTCAAGGCCTCTGCAAAATGAAAGAAGCGATCTGATTGGTTGCTATGGGCAACTTTTCCTCTGCACAGCTTTTGATAAATCTCCCACAATATGTATCAAATACAGATGCGTAAATTGATCTTTTTTTCTTACAATGTCTTTCATTTTTTACTCTATTAGATTAGCTTTTGTTTCGTATTTTGTTATAAGTTGTTCAATTTTCATCTGTATGTTTTTTATTTATTTTTTATTGTTTTTGAGAGGTTACTGAAATTGGGATGTATGAAACAAATGTAACAAATTCAGATTGAGGCCATGATCACACACTGTAAAATAAAATGGAACTATAAGGGGAAAAAAAACGCACTGCTGTTTTTTTATTCTCCATACAATGCCTTATTTTTGCGATGTGTGAATATGGTTTTAAAGGGGTAGTCCAGTGCTGAAAAACGTATCCCCTATCCTAAAGATAGGTGATAAGTTTCAGATCCGACCGCTAAGGCCCCCGCGATCTCTTGTACTGGGCCCCAGCTCGCTGGCCAAATAGCTGGTGTCGACCATCGCATGAAGTGGCGGCCCACACGCCGCCTTAATACTGCGCTATGGCAGATCCGGAGATTGCCGAAGGCAGTGCTCCGGCTCTGCCATAGAGATGTATTGAGCGTGCGGTGGTCAACATGCCCCCTTCCCGCGGGCTGCCGGGGCCCCGTACGACGGGGGGCCCCTTAGAATAGGAGATACATTTTTCAGCACTGGATATCTCCTTTACGAACTATACAAAAATGAAAAGTGTATTTTAAATTCTACCCATTGAATTCTATAGACTAAAAAACAATACAAATACACATATATTGAAACATGCGAAATACCATGTGCTTAAAAAAAGCGCAAACGGAAAAAAAATGAAAATGTGAATAAAACCATTTTTTTTTTTTTTTTAACCTAAAAATGGAAATAACATGGATGCAAAATACAGAAGTGTGAACAAGGTCTAATATAGCATCCTGCGGCCTATGGGGGAGATTAATCAAATCCTGTCCAGAGGAAAAGTTGCTGAGTTGCCCATAGCAACCAATCAGATCGCTTCTTTCATTTTTAACAAGGCCTCTGCAAAATGAAAGAAGCGATCTGATTGGTTGCTATGGGCAACTGGTCAACTTTTCCTCTGGACAGGTTTTGATAAATCCATATAAGGCCCCATAGCTTTACCCATACAGATGTCATTCACTATATCCCCGGTGTGCTACTTAATGTACAAATACTAAATGTCTAACTTATTAACTACCAGACTTCGCTCCCCATTGTTGTATTAAATCCTTTATCAGTCACACGCTACGCTAGAGGTCTACAGTATGTGTATTGTCTTACAATAGCAGAAACATCCGACATGTGCAAAATGGAAAAAACACCTCAAGAAAACTTGTATTTCTTATATATTTCAACAGTTGTGAAGCATCTGGATGTAAAGAAGACTGTTCCGTTCATTTGCAGCAAGCAGAGATTGTCTTTGTTTTGCTGTAACTTTTGCAAGGTTAGACACAGCTCGTAGGTACAGAAGCTACACACACAGCTTTTTCGTTATCGGGTAGGGTCACACATGCCATGTTTTGCTGCGTATTTTCTGCAGCTGGTTTTGCTACCCGTTGACTTCAATGGGTATGAAAATATGTAGAAGCAAATACGCAACAAAATACGGCACGTGTGACCCTACCTTACAAAAAAAAAGACCCCACCACCACCACCGGAAAAAAAAAAATGAGACATGGCCTTTTTGGGGGCCAAAAATGAGGCTGCCAGTTGATGATGGTGAGGGTGCCCCGAAGTGGATCCACAGAATGACTATAAGGACGATGAGGAGCGGGTTTAGAGGACGGTGGTGATAATGTTTTTAAAGGGTTACTCCGCTACCCAGCGTCCGGAACATTAAGTTCTGAACCCTGTGTGAGGGCTTCTGTGTTCAAAACCGCCCCCTTGTGACGTCACGCCCCGTCATGTGACATCACGTCCCGCCCCCTCAATGCAAGTCTATGGGAGGGGGCGTGACGGCCATCACGCCCCCTCCCATAGACTTGCATTGAGGGGGCGGGACGTGACGTCACATGGCGGCGGGCGTGCGTCACGTGGTTCGGAAATGTTCCGGACGCTAGGGAGTGGAGTAACCCTTTAATGGGATTGTGCTGCATCGTGCACACAGCTGAAATTTTGCAGTGGAAACATTTGAAGCCGAAATTTAAATTCCAGACTCCGCTGAAAGAATAAACATGTTCATTCTTTCAGCGGAATCAGCTTGGAAATGCATTGCCGTCTATGGAGATGGTGCATTTCAGAGTGGTACTAGTGCCGGCTAATTCTGCCATGCACGGAATGTCCACCTGGAATTTTTCTGGGCGGCTTTTCCGCTATGTGAAAGGGCCCTAAAGAGCATCTCCCTCTCTGGAGGACCTGTCCTGCTTCACACAGACAAGATTTGAATGGGGCCCTGTGTAATGCTTAATTTCTCCTGTGGTGGTGCTGCAAGGGAATTGAGCACTTCCTGCCATTCAAACAAGTAGGATACAGAAGGGTAGCCTACAAATAAAACATATACTGGCATATAACAGACCAAACCGTCACTATGTCTTGTCCATTAAAACCTATGGGTACACAGAGACCATGCCATAGTGTGGGTTGGGTTATCTTTTTGACAATGATGAGGAACAAACTTATTTTGTTCTCAAAATCAAAAAAAATATAAAAATAAATCTATCAAAAAAAGGAGTCACTGTTACTGTACATACTGAACAACACGACGTACACTTGACGCTCTATTATTTGGTCTATACGCTCAGTCTCAACGTCTTAGGCCGGGTTCACACCACGTTTTTGCAATACAGTTCCTGTATACGTTTTCAATTTGAAAACCGTACGGAACCGTATTGGAAACCGTATACATCGACTTTCCATTGAAAACCGTATTCCAAAAGATGCATCAGGTTGTGTCCGTTTTGCATCCTGTACGGCTTTGTCAGTTTTTTCCCCTACCCAAAACCGTAGCCTACCACAGTTTTTGGTCCTGGTGAAAAACCGTATTGAAACGTATACTTTTTTTTAAACCTGGGAGTCAATGGGAACCGTATGTGCGTACGGTTTTCACCATACGGTTTTTGACTTTGCAGTTTTTTTTATTGGAATTTCAATCAAACAAGAGAAACTTTATTCATAATGGAGTGAAACGTTAAAAACTTTTTTTTTTTCCTTAAAAAACTGATGCAACCGGACACCATTTTTTCAAACCGTATACACAATATACAATATTGATATAGTTTAGTCAGTTTTTGAGGAATCCGTTTTTTTTTTTAAACAAAAACCTGATACAGGAACTGTATTGCAAAAACTTGGTGTGAACCCGGCCTTAGACTGTATAAGGTGCCAAACTTTTGTTTTTAGCGGCAAACACATGACCATACCAGCCAATGAGTGAGTATTTAAAAAAATATTGGGCATAGCAGCGAGGCATCCACTGTACAGGAGCAGGGACTCCTTTTTGACAGAGCCCTTGCTCCTGTACGTACTCTATGGCAGTGTTTCCCAAGCAGGATGCCTCCAGCTGTTGCAAAGCTACAATTCCAAGCACGCCCTCATATCTCAACCTCATATCTCGTCCTCATATCCCAAACTCATATCCCGACATCATATCCCCTCCTCATATCCCATGCCCATAGCTCAACCTCATAACCCGTCTTCAGATCCCGTCCTCATATTCCGCCCTCATATCTCGTCCTCATATCCTGACCTAATTTCCCATCCTCATATCCTGACCGTATATCCCTCCCTCATATTCGGCCCTCCAATCCCGTCCTCATAGCTCAACCTCATATCCCATCTTCAGATCCCATCCTCATATCTCAACCTCATATCCCGTCCTCATATCCCGTCATCATATCCTGACATCATATTCCGTCCTCATATCCCGTCATCATATCTCAACCTCATATCCCGTCATCATATCTCAACCTCATATCCCGTCCTCATATCCCGTCATCATATCCTGACATCATATTCCGTCCTCATATCCCGTCATCATATCTCAACCTCATATCCCGTCATCATATCCCGTCATCATATCCTGACATCATATTCCGTCCTCATATCCCGACATCTTATCCTGACATCATATCCCATGCCCATAGCTCAATCTCATATCCTGTCCTCATATCTCGTCCTTATATCACGTCCACATATCCCGTCGTTTTGTTTAGTTAACCAAAGCGGAGTTGACACAGCTCACCCTTGTGCCCTCGCCACGACACGGACAGGACCGGACCCCAGTCCAACAATAGTAGTAGAAATGAAGAGAGAGTCCAGCGTGGCAATTCAAGCAATGCTCGGTACTTTATTCAGCAATCAGCCAACACGGAAGACAGGTGACGCGTTTCGGCCACAGTGCGTAGCCTTAATCGTACGATTAAGGCTACGCACTGTGGTCGAAACGCGGTGTACCATGTTTCACTGAAATATCTCCATCCATTTGGAAGTCATACTAGAACATACAGTATATACATACACACATTCATATATTGAGATATATATATATATATATATATATATATATATATATATATATATATGTGTGTGTGTGTGTGTGTGTGTGTGTAGAGGTGAGACCAGCTGTCGCATTGCCTAGATAACTCCATATACATCCCTTTGGTGATCCTGTGTGTCCAGTCGGTGTCATCTAATTGTCCCCTTCCCGGTGGATGTCTCCTGTATTAGTCATAGTGTTATGTACAGGTTCTCAGGGACAGGTCATTTACATAATAAACTTTACCCCGTGACCTGACAGAAATATTAAAGGGAATTTTTTTTTTTACCGTGTTTTCCATAGTAGTTCTCCTCGACATCATTGGCCATGTTCCTGCGGAGTCTTCTCTCTCCTCCGGACTATTTTTAGTGAAGGTGCGAAGCGGCGTTTCCAGTACATGAGCCGACGTACAACGCTTCTCTTTAACTAGGTTAAAAATAAACCTGTTCAGAGGCTCCGTCTGCTGCAGGAAGAGCCTGTGGGAAGCCTGGGGCCCGGCCCACACTGATAAATCACACCCTACACTCGCTGCTCAAATACCGGGCGACACATTGGCCTCATTACAGCTGCACCTACAGGTGCATTGATGAAAACGGGCGCCGATCGAGTACTTAGAACACTGTTTTCCAACCAGTGTACCTCCAGCTGTTGCAAAACTACAACACCCAGCATGACCGGACAGCCGACGGCTGTCCGGGCATGCTGGGAGTTGTAGTTTTGCAACAGCTGGAGGCACACTGGTTGGGAAACATCAAAACTTCGAGATGGTTCAAAAAGAGTATGTCCACCAATAAAAATCATTTTTTATGCTGGGAGTTGTAGTTTTGCAACAGCTGGAGGCACATTGGTTGGGAAACATCAAAACATTGATTAAAACAGACACCGATCGAGTACTTAGAACACTGTTTTCCAACCAGTGCGCCTCCAGCTGTTGCAAAACTACAACTCCCAGTTTGGTACATTGATGAAAACGGGCGCCGATCGAGTACTTAGAACACTGTTTTACAACCAGTGTGCCTCCAGCTGTTGCAAAACTACAACACCCAGCCGACGGCTGTCCAGACATGCTGGGAGTTGTAGTTTTGCAACAGCTGGAGGCACACTAGTTGGGAAACATCGAAACTTCGGGAAGGTTCAAAAAGAGTATGTCCACCAATAAATAAAAAAAATGATGCTGGGAGTTGTAGTTTTGCAACAGCTGGAGGCACACTGGTTGGGAAACATCGAAACTTCGGGAAGGTTCAAAAAGAGTATGTCCACCAATAAAAAAAAAATTATGCTGGGAGTTGTAGTTTTGCAACAGCTGGAGGCACACTGGTTGGGAAACATCAAAACTTCGGGAAGGTTCAAAAAGAGTATGTCCACCAATAAAAATAAATTTTTATGCTGAGAGTTGTAGTTTTGCAACAGCTGGAGGCACATTGGTTGGGAAACATCAAAACATTGATTAAAATGGGCACTGATTGAGTACTTAGAACACCGTTTTCCAACCAGTGTGCCTCCAGCTGTTTCAAAACTACAACTCACAGTTTGGTACATTGATGAAAATGGGTGCCGATCAAGTACTTAGCACACTGATTTCCAACCAGTGTGCCTCCAGCTGTTGCAAATCTACAACACCCAGCATGACTGGACAGCCAACGGCTGTCTGGACATGCTGGGAGTTGTAGTTTTGCAACAGCTGGAGGCACACTAGTTGGGAAACATTGAAACTTCGGGAAGGTTCAAAAAGAGTATGCCCACCAATAAATATTTTTTTTTATGCTGGAAGTTGTAGTTTTGCAACAGCTGGAGGCACACTGGGAAACATCGAAACTTCGGGAAGGTTAAAAAAAAAGAGTATGTCTACCAATAAAAAAAAAATGTATGCTGGGAGTTGTAGTTTTGCAAAAGCTGGAGGCACACTGGTTGGGAAACATCAAAACATTGATTAAAATGGGCACCGATCGAGTACTTAGAACACTGTTTTCCAACCAGTGTGCCTCCAGCTGTTGCAAAACTACAACTCCCAGCATGCCTGACCGTTTTCTTCCCTAACATCTGCTGTCGAAGGGAGATTTGAGGGGGCCACACTATACAAAACCTGTCCAGAGGAAAAGTTGCTGAATTGCCCATAGCAACCAATCAGATCGCTTCTTTCTTTTTTGAAAAGTCCTCTGAGAAATGAAAGAAGCGATCTGATTGGTTGCTATAAGCAACTCAGCAACTTTTCCTCTGGACAGATTTTGATGAATCTCCCCCTACATGTCTAGAACCTGCTGAAATTTCTAGGTTATGATGTGTATGGCCAGCTTTAGGCTGCGTTCACACGACCGTCTACACCCGTCCCATTCTTCTCCCGTCAAAAATGAAAACGGACTTTAAAAAAAAAGATGTTATCCATCTGTATTAGTTATTGTTCAGTTAATAAACCCAAAAATATTTGTTTTTGTTCCGAGCATGTTCAGAAGTAAAAACGGATCAAAACGGACTGAAAAAACGGATGCAAACGGATGACATTAAAGGGGTACTCTGCCCCTAGACATCAGATCACCGGGGTCCCACTGCTGGGGACCCCGAGGATCGCCGCTGCGGCACCCCGCTATCATTACTGCGCAGAGCGAGTTCTCTCTGTGCGTAATGACGGGCGATACAGAGGCCGGAGCAGTGTGACGTCATGGCTCCGCCCCTCATGACATCACGGCCCGTCCCCTTAATGCAAGTCTATGGCAGGGGGCGTGACGACCGCCACACCCCCTCCCATAGACTTGTATTGACGGGGACGGGCTTGTATTTGGATAGGGGATAAGATGTCTAGGGGCGGAGTACCCCTTTAAAGGCTCATCCGTTTTCCATAGACTTCAATGTTAAATTTACTGTATCCATTTTTTCTTCCGTTTTTTTTGACTGCATACTGCATGTGCTGTTTTTTCTGTTGTCAAAAAAACGGACATGAGTGTAGATGAGCACAAACGGATGTAAGCGGATTGTAAAAAAATCCCATTGACATGAATGGTATTTTTTTAAAACCGTTTTTAATCCGTTTAAAGCCTGCAAGAACGGAACCGAAATGGGGATAAAAAAAAAAAACGGGCACAGACGGCCATGTGAACGCACCCTTAGCCGATCTCTTATAATGTAGGGACACAGGTAGGGTTTCCTAATCCCGTTACAGTACAGTGACCGGTGTGGCACCAATTTTAGCAGCGGACAAAGTAAACAATTCCCTAGGCCCCATCTTCTAGGCCTCACCTATAAGGGACAGGACACCATGGGGAACTCTGGGTCTACAATAGACCCCCTTCACTGTGAATATAAAAAGAAGATTTGCGCCAGTGACGTCAGGTGTTCCCGGTGAAATGGGATATTACTAAAAGTAATAAAATACCGTAATAAATCCCATAAAACAGCTGCACGCCCAGATGCTGAGCACCAGCGTTCATCCGCAGACGTGTCTGGAGGATTATCCCTGAGGTAACACAAAACACACTGACCTATATCCCGCAAAAGAGAAATAAGTATATACAAGCAGATAAAGCCATCTGTGCGCATATCCCCCGAATCCCGGGAGCTCCGCAGTCATATCTGCTGACAGGAAGGGACACGTTATTAAGCTTCAGATAAGTGTCGCAGTCTGCGCTTGTTTTCTTACAAATTCACCATCTCCGCATACAGCATCTTAGGTTATATGCAGGAAAATCCCAACCCAAAAAAACAACAACAAAAAACAGCATGGTATGATGAAATATATAAGGAAGATACAGCGGTCCCTCAAGTTACAATATTAATTGGTTCCGGGACGACCATTGTATGTTGAAACCATTGTATGTTGAGACCAGAACTCTATGGAAACCTGGTAATTGGTTCTAAAGGCACCAAAATGTCATCCGAAAATAGGAAAAAGTGAGGATTAAAGAAAAATAAGTAGATAACTAATATAGATAAAGCAAATCCTTATATATAAAAGTATGAAAGATCTGCTGGGAGCTGTAAATCACTGTCTATGTCAGTGTTTCCCAAGCAGGGAGCCTCCAGCTGTTGCAAAACTACAACTCCCAGCATGCCCGGACAGCCTTTGATGGGAGTTGTAGTTTTGCAACAGCTGGGGGCACCCTGCTTGGGAAACACTGGTCTATGTAGAGGACAGGATCTTCTTCGGGGTCCTGTACAGTATACGCAATGTCCTAAAAAAGTAAGATGGAGTCGCCCTTACTTGGTGTCCAAAGGAGCAGGTAAAGAGTACAGAACATGTAATACCTCCCTGTACTCTAGGGGGCACTACCAGACACCAGTCAGTGCATACACTGCAGTGATACAGGTAAAGAGTACAGAACATGTAATACCTCCCTGTACTGTAGGGGGCGCTACCAGACACCAGTCAGTGCATACACTTCAGTAATACAGGTAAAGAGTACAGAACATGTAATACCTCCCTGTACTGTAGGGAGGCGCTACCAGACACCAGTCAGTGCATACACTTCAGTAATACAGGTAAAGAGTACAGAACATGTAATACCTCCCTGTACTGTAGGGAGGCGCTACCAGACACCAGTCAGTGCATACACTTCAGTAATACAGGTAAAGAGTACAGAACATGTAATACCTCCCTGTACTGTAGAGAGGCGCTACCAGACACCAGTCAGTGCATACACTTCAGTAATACAGGTAAAGAGTACAGAACATGTAATACCTCCCTGTACTGTAGGGGGCGCTACCAGACACCAGTCAGTGCATACACTGCAGTAATACAGGGGTTTTACCAGTGAATGCCCATTCTGATTGGTCAGTTCTTCCGACCATTGACACGTTTCGCAGATCTGGACTGTCTGTACATTGTATGTTGGGTCTGGTTTCAACTTACAATGGTCCAGAAAAGACCATTGTATGTTGAAACTATTGTATGTTGAGGCCATTGTAAGTTGAGGGATCACTGTATAGCTATACAGCAGCATCCATAGCTCATAGGATTTCATTTAAAACGACTACTACAGTATGGATCTACAGATGTTGGGTTATCAGATTTAAAGGGGGTCTCTGGGACTACAACATAAATAGCCAGTCCTTAGAATAGGCCATTTATAAAAAAAAAAGTGTGTGCGGGGCATGGGGAGGCACAACTTTCGCAGGCTTAAGTGATGTCACGCCTGCTGGGGAACGCCCACTTTCTTCTGCCGGGAGCTCAAACAATGTGAGCAAGGGGAAAAGTATGATACAGAGGGGCAGGAGGGGTGTTAGGAGTAATTAGGGAATATAATCTGAGTTAGTTTGGAAAATATGGTTTGATGACAGGTACTCTTTAATGTTCTTCTGTCTGCAGCCACCAGTAAGGGGAGCTGTGTATCCTTAAAGGGGCACTCCGCTGCTCAGCGTTTGGAACGCAGGAGCCGGAAACTTGTGACGTCACAGCCCCGCCCCCTCATGATGCCACGCCCCCTCCCATAGACTTGCATTGAGGGGGGAGCGTGACGTCATGAGGGGGCGGGGCTATGATGTGACGAGCTCCCGGCCCCAGCGTTCGGAACAGTTTGTTCCAAGCGCTGAGCAGCGGAGTACCTCTTTAATAGTGGCTACCAGAATGTTATCATCAAGGGAATTTTATTAAAAAGGGAAGCATAGAATCTGCTGAGCACGGACTCCTATAAATATATTTTTAGAAAGGAAAGTAAAATATTATGATCTTTAACCCTTAGACCACCATAGACCATGGAACTCTTGTTATGATTGGCTGAGTCACAATGGTCAGTCCCCCCAATAAGAACATGGGGTTCCAAAAACTCATCACCAGAAATGTTTATATTAGAATTTCCACCAATAATGCATCTTCTGTATGATTTTCTTTAGATTTATTCTTAAAATATTCATTTTATTTCCCCCGAAACAGCGAATCTCACGTACTGAGAGTGAAGCGTCACTGAATTGAATCATTTTCCTAGGACTGATAGTGAAAATAAATCAGATTTACCTCAACCTCAGATCTGAAATCATTATTCCATTTTCTTTCAAAAAAAGATGTGTAAAATTATTCAAATATATGAAAATGTATGTCTGATCTCCTCTCCCCGCAGACCTGATCAGCTTAGCATATGACTAGTAAAGTTATAGAGAGTGGCGTCTCCAGGTCCCTAGGATACCAAAACATTAATATAAATCCCACTGTGCCACTTCTATTATATATTCAGCACAAATACTCCTTTCTATGTACAAGAATATTAATGCTATAATACCACGCCCTGTGTGCAAGTATATAACTACTATAATACTGCCTCTTATATACAAGAATATAACTACTATAATACTGCTCCTATATACAAGAATATAACTACTATAATACTGCTCCTATATACAAGAATATAACTACTATAATACAGCTCCTATATACAAGAATATAACTACTATAATACTGCTCCTATATACAAGAATATAACTACTATAATACTGCTCCTATATACAATAATATAACTACTATAATACTGCTCCTATATACAAGAATATAACTACTATAATACTGCCTCTTATATACAAGAATATAACTACTATAATACTGCTCCTATATACAAGAATATAACTACTATAATACAGCTCCTATATACAAGAATATAACTACTATAATACTGCTCCTATATACAAGAATATAACTACTATAATACTGCTCCTATATACAAGAATATAACTACTATAATACTGCTCCTATATACAAGAATATAACTACTATAATACTGCTCCTATATACAAGAATATAACTACTATAATACTGCCTCTTATATACAAGAATATAACTACTATAATACTGCCCCTATATACATGAATATAACTATTATAATACTGCTCCTATATACAAGAATATAACTACTATAATGCTGCCTCTTATTTACAAGAATATAACTACTGCTCCTATATACAAGAATATAACTACTATAATACTGCCCCCTATATACAAGAATATAACTACTATAATACTGCTCCTATATACAAGAATATAACTACAATAAATATGACGAAAAAGAAGAAAAGTAGAGATACCGCACTCACCCACTGTATGTACTTGAAGATATGGATTTATTCAGATCCTAGAAGATGGATCCATGAGGTGGAGGACATGGAGGGGGATGAACGCCAGGACTAGTTTCGCGCCGGACGGCGCTTCCTCTGAGTTCCTTGAGTCAGAGGAAGCGCCGTCCGGCGCGAAACTAGTCCTGGCGTTCATCCCCCTCCATGTCCTCCACCTCATGGATCCATCTTCTAGGATCTGAATAAATCCATATCTTCAAGTACATACAGTGGGTGAGTGCGGTATCTCTACTTTTCTTCTTTTTCGTCATATTTATGGACTATTGAATTTATACCTGCACCCCCAGGTATTACTTATACCTGAAGCTCCAAGATTTTACCTCCACGAATTGTTCTTATATGGTTGTTACTTAGGGAGTCCAGTCACTGGTGCCACTCACCTCTCTTCACTTGGATATAACTACTATAATACTGCCCCTTTATACAAGAATATAACTACTATAATACTGTCTCCTATATACAAGAATATAACTACTATAATACAGCTCCTATTTACAAGAATATAACTACTATAATACTGCTCCTATATACAAGAATATAACTACTATAATACTGCCTCCTATATACAAGAATATAACTACTATAATACAGCTCCTATTTACAAGAATATAACTACTATAATACTGCTCCTATATACAAGAATATAACTACTATAATACTGCTCCTATATACAAGAATATAACTACTATAATACTGCTCCTAAATACAAGAATATAACTACTATAATACTGCTCCTATATACAAGAATATAACTACCATAATACTGCTCCTATATACAAGAATATAACTACTATAATACTGCCTCTTATATACAAGAATATAACTACTATAATACTGCCCCTATATACATGAATATAACTATTATAATACTGCTCCTATATACAAGAATATAACTACTATAATACTGCCTCTTATTTACAAGAATATAACTACTGCTCCTATATACAAGAATATAACTACTATAATACTGCTCCTATATACAAGAATATAACTACTATAATATTGCTCCTATATACAAGAATATAACTACTATAATACTGCTCCTATATAAAAGAATATAACTACTATAATACTGCTTCCTATATACAAGAATATAACTACTATAATACTGCTCCTATATACAAGAATATAACTACTATAATACTGCTCCCTATAAACAAGAATATAACTACTATAATACTGCTCCTATATACAAGAATATAACTATTATAATACTGCTCCTATATACAAGAATATAACTACTATAATACTGCTCTCTATATACAAGAATATAACTACTATAATACTGCCTCCTATATACAAGAATATAACTACTATAATGCTGCTCCTATATACAAGAATATAACTACTATAATGCTGTCTCCTATATACAAGAATATAACTACTATAATACTGCTCCTATATACTGTTTTTATGATGATATGAAATAAAGAATTGGATTTAAACAGGTGAGTGCAGAAGTTTCTTTCTCTATTTTTTTTTGCAAACTGGACATTGTTGGTTCCACTTCTTTGCACCCCTGTATACCCGTTCACTACTACTACCCCCACCAGAGACTTGTACCTTTCTTACATATTGGGTGTAGTAGTGCAGTCGCCCTTTTTCCTCAAGTGCCTACATAACTACTATAATACTGCCCCCATATATATAACTATTATAATATATGGCAAAGGTCTTCAACCTGCGGACCTCCAGATGTTGCAAAACTACAACTCCCAGCATGCCCGGACAGCCGTTGGCTGTCCGGGCATGCTGGGAGTTGTAGTTTTGCAACATCTGGAGGTCCGCAGGTTGAAGACCACTGATATATGGTATTCCTCTCTATGACAATAGTATAATATTTAATATAAATAGATGTGTAGACACAAAGGCCAGTTAGTTAGAATCTGTAACACAGTTTCACGCTGTTGACTGACAGTTTCTTGCGCGGTTTGTTATGTTGTCCGACACCAGAACACATTGCCAGTATATATAATTGTTATAGTTATATATAAATCATGTGACGGATTTCATTCTCTACGATGAGCTCCAGTAACTAGAGCAACGCTGCATGATTCGTATGAAGCACCTTCCATACATTTAATCCCTTGGGTTTATTTGTCTCGTCTATCTTCCGGAACTGTGTGACAATTAGCTGTAGCTACTTAGCGCTTAAGAAATTAGTATTTTGGAATGCTCAGGACACAAATAATCCAGATCTTGTGAGGGAGATGACTCGCTGAGCCTAAACCGATTTTAGGATTAGGGGATAAGGCATTTTCTGTTGTCATGTATAATCTGGTACCACATACTGCAATCCTTAAAGGGGTATTCCAGGAATTTTTTATTTTATTTTTTTGTATATCAACTGGCTCCAGAACGTAAAACAGATTTGTAAATTACTTCTATTAAAAAAAAATCTTAATCCTTCCAATAATTATCAGCTGCTGAAGTTGAGATTGTTCTTTTCTGTCTGGCAACAGTGCTCTCTGCTGACATCTCTGCTTGTCTCGGGAACTGCACAGAGTAAAAGAGGTTTGCTATGGGGATTTGCTTCTACCCTGGACAGTTCCCGAGACAGGTTTAATCAGAGAGCGCTTAGACAGAAAGGAACAACTCAACTTTAGCAGCTCATAAGTACTGAAAGGATTAAGATTTTTTTTAATAGAAGTAATTTACAAATCTGTTTAACTTTTTCGAGCCAGCTGATATATTAAAAAAAAGTTTTTTCCTGGATAACCCCTTTAAGAACCTTAACCTCTTAAGGACGTAGGGTGTACCTGTACGCCCTACGCCTGGTCCCGGTGTTTAAAACGGGGTCACACTGGATCGGTCCCAGCTGCTATTCATAGCCGGGACCCTGTGCTAACAGCGCGCGACGCATCGGTTGTTATGCCGCGCGCTATTAAACCTTCAGACGTGGCGATCAAAGTTGACCACCGCGTCTGAAAGTTGAAAGTGAAAGTAAACGCTTCCCGGCAGCTCAGTCGGGCTGATCGGGACATCGCGATAAAATCACGATGTTCCAATCAGCTGGGACGCAGGCGGAGGTCCCCTTACCTGTCTCTGCGGCGTCTGATCGGGGTTTGATTGCTCCAAGCCTGAGCTACAGGCTTGGGAAATCGAGCCCCTATCTCACTGATCCATGAAAAGCTATGGCTTCGCAGGGATCAGCATAAGAGATCAGTGTGTGCAGTGCTATAGGTCCCTATGGGAGCTATAACACTACAAAAAAAAGTGGAAAAAAAAAATAAAAAGTTTAATGGGTATTCCAGGAAAAAACTTTTTTTTATATATCAACTGGCTCCAGAAAGTTAAACAGATTTGTAAATTACTTCTATTAAAAAATCTTAATCCTTTTAGTACTTATGAGCTGCTGAAGTTAAGGTTGTTCTTTTCTGTCTAAATTCTCTCTGATGACACCTGTCTCGGGAAACGCCCAGTTTAGAAGAGGTTTGCTATGAGGATTTGCTTCTAAACTGGGCGTTTCCCGAGACACGTGTCAGCAGAGAGCACTTAGACAGAAAAGAACAACCTTAACTTCAGAAGCTCATAAGTACTGAAAGGATTAAGATTTTTTAATAGAAGTAATTTACAAATCTGTTTAACTTTCTGGAGCCAGTTGATATATAAAAAAAAGTTTTTTCCTGGAATACCCCTTTAACAATGGTCATTTAACCCCTTCCCTAATAAAAGTTTGAATCACACCCCTTTTCCCATAAAAAAAAACTGCGTAAATAAAAATAAAAATAAACATATGGGATATTGCCGCGTGCGGAAATGTCCGAACTATAAAAATATATGGTTAATTAAATCGCACGGTCAATGGCATACGCGCAAAAAAATTCCAAAGTCCAAAATAGCGTATTTTTGGTCACTTTTTATATAATGAAAAAATTATTAAAAAGCGATCAAAAAGTCCTATCAATGCAAATATGGTACCGATAAAAACTTTAGAACACGGTGCAAAAAGTGAGTCCTCATATCGGCCCGTACATGGAAAAAAAAAAAAGTTATAGGGGTTAGAAGATGAACATTTTTAACATATAAATTTTCCTGCATGTAGTTATGTTTTTTTTCCGAAGTACGACAAAATCAAACCTATATAAGTAGGGTATCATTTTAATCGTATGGACCTACAGAATAAAGGTAAGGTGTAATTTTTACCAAAAAATGCACTGTGTAGAAACGGAAGCCCCCAAAATTTACAAAATTACATTTTTTCTTCAATTTTGTCGCACAATGAATTTATTTTCCGTTTTGCCGTGGATTTGGGTAAAATTACTAATGTCACTGCAAATTAGAATTGGTGGTGTAAAAAAATAAGCCATCGAATGGAATTTTATGTGCAAAATTGATAGCGTTATGATTTTTAGAAGATGATGAGGAAAAAATGAAAATGCAAAAACGGAAAAACCCTGCGTCCTTAAGGGGTTAAAGTGAAACGAGAAAGTTTTTACCAAAAACTGGTAAGAATATAAGTCAATATAAGTGTATTTTTCAGTTGTTAACCCCTTTGGGTCATGTTGAGATCACAAACCCCAATGCCAAACAGGAGCACAGAGAATGCTGGGAAATGAATTCCCACATGGGGTGGTCTTCTTAGAAGGTTTCACTGTATTATCATTTAACACAGGGCTTTATCCTATTTGCTTCTAAGCCTTCAGCCAAACTGTAGTGAAGACCTGCAGGCGCAGCCAAACTGATGCATTCTGGGATATCTGAACCTATCTACCTTCTACATTGGATGACATCATTCTAGTCAAATAAAGCAATGACTTCACCGTCTGTATTCTCTGCATTATGCAGTTAATATAATACCAAATTTTCCTGTTAACAAGAAGGCGTAGTGCCAGGGTGGAAACTTTAGAGGATGCTACAGGGCCCCAACTGATTAGGGACCCACAATTTACCGTTCTGCCATGAGGTATAGCTTGGCCTTTCACTTCCAACAACAAAGATCCAGTTTGCAGCTCTAGACTAATATTAAAATAGATATAATAATAATTAAATAATTATTTTTATAATATTTTATAATATCATTTATAATATAATATTTTATAATATAATAATATAGTTATTTTTTATAAATAATTAAATAATAATAATTAAAATAATAATAAAATAGACTAATAAAAAAAAGGGGTACTCTGCCCCTAGACATCTTATCCCCTATCCAAAGGATAAGGGAGAAGATGTCTGATTGCGGGGGTCCCGCCGCTGTGGACCCCCGCGATCTCCCGCGTCAGGTGCAGCGCTGGAGGCTCGTAACGTTACGGCCGCGCCTTGCTCACGACGTCACGGCCATGCCCCCTCAATGCAAGTCTATGGGAGGGGGCGTGACGGACCTCCCATAGACATGCATTGAGGGGGCGTGGTTGTGAAGTCACAAGCAGGACGTGACCGGTGACGTCACGAGCCTCCGCCCCCGCATCGCCAGTCATCTGGCACGGAGCAAAGAACGGATGTCTGGGGTGCCGCAGCCGAGATCACGGATCGGGGATAAGATGTCTAGTGGTGGAGTACCCCTTTAATACTTGATCCAGGTGAATTTTTTGGGATCTAGTACAAAAGGTGATGGGTCAGTCACTATTCCGCAGCATTGCACCACAGGGGATATGGGTTATTTCCCTGGAAGCCTAAAAAAAATCTTGGTGGAGCACAGTTCCTCCAGCCATAACACGAGATCATATGGCGGCCATATATAGTGTGTAAATGCCAATAATTAGATTGAAAACTCTTCAGAACAAAGCAAGGCAATCTGTCCCAAAGATTTGATTTGGGAAATGCTTCCCTTCCATGTCTTGATGGGGTCTGACCCCTTTCTCTATTCCTTGGCACTTACTAAGGCTGCATTGTCAAGATCTGAATGAGGATCACAGTTTTTTTTTGGTGGGGCTAATCATTGGTAGCCTAGCCTTAGGATAGACCATGAATATATATTGTGAGTGGTAAATCCCCCCCTAGTTATAGAATGGAGGGTTGGTGCCTGATGTACCAACTGATGTACCTCAGTACTGTGCTTCAAATACTAGTAAAGGAAGGGCAGAAGTGAGCTTAGGTCACTCATCCTGCACCCAATTCCCGCTCCGACCCTTGGTTTACCATTGATAAAATAACTGGATCAGCCCAGGATCATATGTGGTGAGCCACGGGGTGTGAAGGTGAGGTGTATGGGGCAGATGTTATAGCCCAGGGGCGGATGGTATTAAGCCCTAAATGTTTGTGATGCCAGGGCGAGGTTTTCCCGATAACAACCCAAACGGTAGTACCGCTATTCCTAGTTAGGCAGGGCAAAGTCCAAGGCCAAGTCACGGTTAACGGTAGCTTTACTGAGGTAGACAGATGGTAACAGTCTTTACAGCTTGGCCAGGATCCCAGAGAGGTGGCCAGTAACACAGAGGGGACATTGCAGCTTGCTGGGACTTGCAGTGACTTGACAGACTTTAGGACAGCCACGCTGTCTATAATAGACTTGACTGAGGGTAGTGACAGCAGACAGAGATGACTTGACTTACAGACATGTGGCTGTAGGTTAGGCTTGAGGCCTCCACTTGCTCTGAGACATCTGGACTGAACTTGACCTCAGCAGAGAATAGTAGCAAAAGAGGCAGATTGCAGCTCCTCCCTTCCTTATAAAGGGGGGCTTTGCAAGAAGCCCATAGGTCAAGCTGCAGGTCACCTGGTTAGCTGGTGCTCTCTGGGTAACAAACATGTGAATTGAACATGTGACCACATTATCATGTGATTAACTCAAAGGTCCTCAAAGGTCCTTTATACATAATACATATAACACTACAGGGGAAACGCTGCAGGAGGGCCCCTAGAACACAGAGGGACTCAACCTGACAGGGCCTAAGTACTGTACGGGACTATATCCCATACTGGGACACCACACATATATTAAAGAAATTCTCCACTTTACAAGGTTTGAGAAATGTGTATTAAAAATTCATATCTCCCATCTATCTCTATATAGAAATTCAAAAATAGAACAGGGAGCAGCCAATGAGGAGAAAACAGGGCAAATATTCCATCACGGAACATACAGCATACAGCATCATAGTGGATTTCTGTACCACCATCCCCGTACATCATGCTAAATCATAATGTCAAATGCGGGCAATTAAATTAGCCGTATGTAACAGGATGAGCTTGACTACATACAGTATCATAGTGGATTTCTGTACCACCATCCCCGTACATCCTGCTAAATCATAATGTCAAAAGCGGGCAATTAAATTAGCCGTATGTAACAGATGAGCTTGACTACATACAGTATCTCACAAAAGTAAGTGCACCCATCACATTTTTGAAAATGTGGGAGGTGCAATGACAGTGCACTGACAGCCTGACCGCCCCCCCCCCCCATTCCTTTAACCTCTGCAGCAATGCTGGCAGCACTCATACATCTATTTCCAAAAACAAACTATGGATATGATGCTGAGCATGTGCACTCAACTTATTTGGTCAACCATGGCAAAGCCTGTTCTGAGTGGAACCTGTCCTGTAGAACTGCTGTATGGTATTGCCTACTGTGCTGCAGGTCAGTTGCAGGGTCTTTGCAATCATCTTGTAACCTAGACAATAAAAAATAAAAAAATGCCGTAAACTTTCCAATTTTTCTAAATATTTTGGAGTTTTTCAATATTTCTTGAGTTTGTCTCAATAGCTAAAAAATCTGGATCCAGACTTGCAGAGGTGATGTAGATTCCCGTTATATGTGATATGATGCATCTTTTCGCAGTTTCTCTCAATCCTTCGTACACGATTTGTCTTTTTCTCCCAAGACAAAGATTAGATCCAGACGAGTGACCAATAAGATGAACGCGCTGATTGTTGCTTATACTGTATCGGCCCGCAGTCCCATTCCACTATTTATGGACTGTGACAAATGAGCACTTTGTTGTGACCAAGAGGAAAACAATTATTTTTCTTTTCATACAGTAATGACTTGTAGCAGAAATTCTCATTCACTGCAGAGACAAAGGGTTCCTGAGCAAAGAGAAGGCATTTATAGGACGAACACATATGGGGGGAGGACAAGGAGAACAAATTCCTACAAATGGAAAAACTTGTTGCGGAGCCATGTATTGAAGGGGTACTCCACTGGCCAGCGTTCGGAAGTAAATGTTCCGTATGCTGTTTTCGCGCTGCGGGGGTTGGCCACGCCCCTCATGACATCAAGGCCACGCCCCTCAATGCAAGTCTATGCGAGGGGACGTGAAGGATTGTTTATGGTCATGTCCTCATATTGCACAGATTGTCCACACACCCCACATTGGAGAATCTTTGTCATCCAGTGGCGTACATAGAAGAAAGGGGGCCCCATAGTAAATATCAAAATGGGCCTCCTATGATGGTGTCTGCCCACCAGGACAGAAAGGTCTGGTGTTAATTTCCATTTGTTTTCTATGACCCATTGGTCTATATCGACCTCCATTCATTTTCTGACTATGTTGTCCCCTAGGGAGAGAAGTTCTGTGCAGTTTCTTACCAATAAAAAAAGCAATTGGACCAACCAGGACAGGATCCAAGGGCCTGATAGCAGCTGCATGGTCTACTACTATAGTATGTAACCCCTTGTGGTCATTTACCTACAGTCCAGGTCTTCTTTGTACAAGAATATAACTACTATAATACTGCCTCCTATGTACAAGAATATAACTACTATAATACTAATCGTATATACAAGAATATAACTACTATAATACTGCTCCTATATACAAGAATATAACTACTATAATACTGCTCCTATATACAAGAATATAACTACTATAATACTGCCTCCTATGTACAAGAATATAACTACTATAATACTAATCGTATATACAAGAATATAACTACTATAATACTGCTCCTATATACAAGAATATAACTACTATAATACTGCTCCTATATACAAGAATATAACTACTATAATACTTCTCCTATATACAAGAATATAACTACTATAATACTGCTCCTGTATACAAGAATATAACTACTATAATACTGCCTCCTATATACAAGAATATAACTACTATAATACTGCCTCCTATATACAAGAATATAACTACTATAATACTGATCCTATATACAAGAATATAACTACTATAATACTGCTCCTATGTACAAGAATATAACTACTATAATACTGCTCCTATATACAAGAATATAACTACTATAATACTGCTCCTATATACAAGAATATAACTACTATAGTACTGCTCCTATATACAAGAATATAACTACTATAATACTGCTCTTATATACAAGAATATAACTACTATAATACTGCTCCTATATACAAGAATATAACTACTATAATACTGCCTCCTATATACAAGAATATAACTACTATAATACTGATCCTATATACAAGAATATAACTACTTTAATACTGCCCCTATATACAAGAATATAACTACTATAATACTGCTCCTATATACAAGAATATAACTACTATAATACTGCTCCTATATACAAGAATATAACTACTATAATACTGCCTCCTATATACAAGAATATAACTATTATAATACTGCCCCTATATACAAGAATATAACTACTATAATACTGCTTCTATATACAAGAATATAACTACTATAATACTGCCTCCTATATACAAGAATATAACTACTATAATACTGCCTCCTATATACAAGAATATAACTACTATAATACTGCCCCTATATACAAGAATATAACTACTATAATACTGCTCCTATATACAAGACTATAACTACTATAATACTGCCTTCTATGTACAAGTATATAACTACTATAATACTGCTCCTATATACAAGAATATAACTACTATAATACTGCTCCTGTATACAAGAATATAACTACTATAATACTGCTCCTATATACAAGAATATAACTACTATAATACTGCCTCCTATGTACAAGAATATAACTACTATAATACTGCTCCTATATACAAGAATATAACTACTATAATACTGCTCCTGTATACAAGAATATAACTACTATAATACTGCTCCTATATACAAGAATATAACTACTATAATACTGCCTCCTATGTACAAGTATATAACTACTATAATACTGCTCCTATATACAAGAATATAACTACTATAATACTGCTCCTATATACAAGAATATAACTACTATAATACTGCTCCTATATACAAGAATATAACTACTATAATACTGCCTCCTATATACAACAATATAACTACTATAATAGTGCTCCTATATACAAGAATATAACTACTATAATACAATCCTTTAAAGGACAAGATATGCTCTTTGTCTATGGCGTTTCCAAACCAATGTGCCTCCAGCTGTTGCAAAACTACAACTCCCAGCATGCCCAGACAGCCGTTGGCTGTCTGGGCATGCTGGGAGTTGTAGTTTTGCAACAGCTGGAGGCACACTGGTTGGGAAACACTGGTCTATAGCATTGGGATCATATACACCCGTCCATCACTTGTATAAGTGGATTCAGAAGATCTCAGGTCATAAATGATATTTATAACCTGAATGTGAAGATCTGACATAGACATCTTGATGTTCAGGAACTAAGAGAAATGCAGGAAATCTATTTTTTAATGTCTCCTATAAAGAAAGTAAAGTGAGTCCTAAGTGTTATCCTTGGAGCGGAGGCCGACAGGAGACGGGATACTTGGTATTCAGTCCGGGTCCCACCTCAATTTACAGCGACGCTTGTCTGCGCTGATCATATCGCTGCTCGTTCAATCAGACAAGGCCTCGCTCCACCAGGAAAACACTCATCACTAAAGTCATTTAAAGTAGGTGTTAGCACAATAATGTGGAATAAAAGTCACACAATGCAGATCTACAGCCGCAGCGTAAGCTGTAAGAATGTTTATTGTAGGAAAAGGGAAGAGGATAAGAACAATAAACTGACCTGAAAACGGAAATTACTTGTAGGATTGTATGGTATTATAGTAGTTATATTCTTGTATATAGGAGCAGTATTATAGTAGTTATATTCTTGTACATAGGAGGAGTATTATAGTAGTTACGGTATATTCTTTTATATAGGAGCAGTATTATAGTAGTTATATTCTTGTATATAGGAGTGGTATTATAGTAGTTATATTCTTGTATATAGGAGCAGTATTATAGTAGTTATATTCTTGTACATAGGAGGAGTATTATAGTAGTTATATTCTTGTATATAGGAGCAGTATTATAGTAGTTATATTCTTGTATATAGGAGCAGTATTATAGTAGTTATATTCTTGTATATAGGAGCAGTATTATAGTAGTTATATTCTTGTACACAGGAGCAGTATTATAGTAGTTATATTCTTGTATATAGGAGCAGTATTATAGTAGTTATATTCTTGTATATAGGAGCAGTATTATAGTAGTTATATTCTTGTATATAGGAGCAGTATTATAGTAGTTATATTCTTGTATATAGGAGAAGTATTATAGTAGTTATATTCTTGTATATAGAAGCAGTATTATAGTAGTTATATTCTTGTATATAGGGATCAGTATTATAGTAGTTATATTCCTGTATATAGGAGCAGTATTATAGTAGTTATATTCTTGTATATAGGAGCAGCATTATAGTAGTTATATTCTTGTACATAGGGTTAGTATTATAGTAATTATATTCTTGTATATAGGGGGCAGTATTATAGTAGTTATATTCCTATGTATAGGAAGCAGTATTATAGTAGTTATATTCTTGTATATAGGAGCAGTATTATAGTGGTTATATTCTTGTATATAGGAGCAGTATTATAGTGGTTATATTGTATATAGGGGCAGTATTATAGTAGTTATATTCTTGTATAAAGGAGCAGTATTATAGTAGTTATATTGTATATAGGGGCAGTATTTTAGTAGTTATATTCCTGTATAAAGGAGCAGTATTATAGTAGTTATATTCTTGTATATAGGGGCAGTATTATAGTAGTTATATTCCTGTATATAGGAGGCAGTATTTTAGTAGTTATATTCTTGTATATAGGAGCAGTATTATAGTGGTTATATTCTTGTATATAGGAGCAGTATTATAGTAGTTATATTCTTGTATATAGGAGCAGTATTATAGTAGTTATATTCTTGTATATAGGGGCAGTATTATAGTAGTTATATTCTTGTATATAGGGGCAGTATTATAGTAGTTATATTCCTGTATATAGGAGCAGTATTATAGTAGTTATATTGTATATAGGGGCAGTATTTTAGTAGTTATATTCCTGTATAAAGGAGCAGTATTATAGTAGTTATATTCTTGTATATAGGAGCAGTATTATAGTAGTTATATTGTATATAGTAGTTATATTCTTGTATATAGGAACAGTATTATAGTAGTTATATTCTTGTATATAGGAGGCAGTATTATAGTAGTTATATTCTTGTATATAGGAACAGTATTATAGTAGTTATATTCTTGTATATAGGAGCTGTATTATAGTAGTTATATTCTTGTATATAGGAGCAGTATTATAGTAGTTATATTCTTGTATATAGGAACAGTATTATAGTAGTTATATTCTTGTATATAGGAGGCAGTATTATAATTATGTTTTCTTATTACAGAAATTCATTGATAAACCACTACAGCACTGAGATCAACCAGAACGTCTTCACTAAAATAACACCGCATAAGTACGTTCTCCTCGATGTAATTTTCGCTGCGTTCCCCTGTTGCGCTCAGTGTTCCTCTAAGAACAGATTCCATGATTTTCCCGTGAACCTCTAATAATCCACCTGGATGAAATTATCCAAATGACTCCATCTCCAGGTAAAGAGGCGGCTGTCCTGAATAATGATGCCGCCCTGTTTATAGATCCTGATTTATTCAACATTTGTGAAATCACTTAAAACTACCGAATTGTATGAAAGTTTTCCCCCTCAAAGCAGCTAAAAAGCATATTCATCCAGGAAACTCATCTCCAAAAGCTTTTATCGCAAATCAATATCCACTTAGATATCAGCTCTCTTATTTCCTACTACAATACATCTCATTTTGTAACAATCACTCAATTCTTCTTCAAGGGACTAGCGAAAAAAGGCCCATTCACAGAGATCACTGGACTAAACTATTTATCAAGACGCAGCGAGAAGGCGCCATTTATCGCTTACTGTAATCTCCTGGGTATTTTTCGTAAGCGTAATTACAGAAGAGGTCACGGGTCACCAAGGCTTTATGTGCATTATATATATTTATATCCATATTTCAGCTTGTATGGGGCTGTAATACAGCACCCATTGAATTCTAGGGGTCCTTATTTTAAACCCATATTCTTCTATTTTCGTACGGCGGCATATGCGGGCGTTTTTATAGTATTTAAAGGGGTACTCCGCTGCCCCAGTGTTCGGAACATTTTGTAATGGGTGTGGGCTGCTGGGGTCGTGACCCTCGTGATGTCACACCACACCCCCTCAATGCAAGTCTATGGGAGGGGGCGTGGCAGCCGCCACGCCCCCTCCCATAGACTTGCATTGAGGGGGTGTGGTGTGACGTCACGAGGAGCGTGGCCGTGACATCACGACCCCAGACGCCCACACCCAGCGTTCTAAACGGAAGCTGGGTACTGCACGGGGTCCCAGGGGCAGCACCCCCTTGATCAGACACCTGAGGGGATAAGATGTCTAGGGGTGGAGTACCCCTTTAATACGAATAATCACATCATATTTAGGTGCTGTATTACGAAATTGCTTCAAGGGGCTTCTATGGGCATCATAGTATGGAAGTCTATGAACAGCCATGTGCTTTCCATTTCTTCTTCCATTAATATGTATTGCGAGTTTTTACACTCAGATCCAATTGTCTCACTATTAGGGCATCAAAGAGGGTGGTCCTTGTCCCCCTGTATAATCCAGATCACAGAGCCGCTATAAATCGGCTTCCTTTCTGGCTTATTTGCTTATATGCTCACTTATTCATTTCAATAGGCATGTAATACCACATTTCTCCTCTAGTGGTCACTGCAGGAGAAGAGTACAACCAACAGCAGCTTATCAGTTAGAATAGTAATAGTTCAGATGAGACAAACCCTTTACTATCTATCTATATATCTGTAACTATCTATCTCTATCACAGCTATCTGTTAGACATAACCTTTTGGGGCTAAACAAAGACAGGCAGACAGTCTGTTGTTTCACTGAACACAGCAACAGGAGCAGGAACTCTTTTATTACTTATGAGGCATAGACAAAACATGAACTCACAAATGTAACACTGCCATCTAGTGGTCATACAATGTAGTAGGCACACAGCAATGACATACAGTGGTTGTGGCTCATTAAATACAAACCTTGTATGCTAACACTATCCTATATTTATTTATTTATCTATCTATCCACCTATCTCATATCTATACACTTCCAATCTCTATCTAAAGAACCAAAAAATCAGCAGCACTCAGTTCCTTCAGATGAATCAGTGCGTGGCTTTATTCATCTTGTGTTACAAGCAGCTACATTTCGTCTGTCTTACACCGCCATTATCAAGCCTCATATCTCATATCTACTTCAGATCTCTCTATCTATCGGTCTATCTCATATCTATCTCTTACTATCTTTTCATCTCTATCTACAGTCATGGCCGTAAATGTTGGCACCCCTGACATTTTTCAAGAAAATGAAGTATTTCTCACAGAAAAGGATTGCAGTAACACATGTTTTGCTATACACATGTTTATTCCCTTTGTGTGTATTGGAACTAAATCAAAAAAGGGAGGGAAAAATCAAATTGGACATAATGTCAACAAACTCCAAAAATGGGCTGGACAAAATCATTGGCACCCTTACAAAATTGTGGAAAAATAAGATTGTTTCAAGCATGTGATGCTCCTTTAAACTCACCTGGGGCAAGTAACAGGTGTGGGCAATATAAAAAATCACACCTAAAAGCAGATAAAAAGGAGAGAAGTTCACTTAGTCTTTGCATTGTGTGTCTGTGTGTGCCACACAAAGCATGGACAACAGAAAGAGGAGAAGAGAACTGTCTGAGGACTTGAGAACCAAAATTGTGGAAAAATATCTACAATCTCAAGGTTACAAGTCCATTTCCAGAGATCTAGATTTGCCTTTGTCCACAGTGCGCAACATTATCAAGAAGTTTGCAACCCAGGGCACTGTAACTAATCTCCCTGGGCATGGACAGAAGAGAAAAATTGATGAAAGGTGTCAACGCAGGATAGTCCAGATGGTGGATAAGCAGCCCCAAACAAGTTCCAAAGATATTCAAGCTGTCCTGCAGGCTCAGGGAGCATCAGTTCATTAAATGAAATGAGACACTATGGCAGGAGACCCAGGAGAACCCAATGCTGACACAGAGACATAGAAAATCAAGACTACATTTTGCCAAAATGAACTTGAGTAAGCCAAAATCCTTCTGGGAAAATGTCTTGTGAACAGATGAGACCAAGATAGAGCTTTTTGGTAAAGCACATAATTCTACTGTTTACCAAAAACGGAATGAGGCCTACAAAGAAAAGAACACAGTACCTACAGTGAGATATGGTGGAGGTTCAATGATGTTTTGGGGTTGTTTCGCTGCCTCTGGCACTGGGGGCCTTGAATGTGTACAAGACATCATGAAATCTGAGGATTACCAATGGATTTTGGGTCGCACTGTACAGCCCAGTGTCAGAAAGATGGATTTTGTCCGAGATCTTGGGTCTTCCAGCAGGACAATGACCCAAAACATACATCAAAAAGCCCCAGAAATGGATGGCAACAAAGCGCTGGAGATTTCTGAAGTGGCAGCAATGAGTCCAGATCTAAATCCCATTGATCACCTGTGGAGAGATCTTAACATTGCTGTTGGGAAAAGGCGCCTTCCAATAAGAGAGACCCGGAGCAGTTTGCACAGGAAGAGTCCAACATTCCGGCTGAGAGGTATAAGAAGCTTATTGATGGTTATAGGAAGCGACTGATTTCAGTTATTTTTTCCAAAGGGTGCGCTACCAAATATTAAGTTAAGGGTGCCAATAATTTTGTACAGCCCATTTTTGGAGTTTGGTGACATTATGTCCAATTTGCTTTTTTTTCTCCATTTTTTGGTTTAGTTCCAATACACACAAAGGGAATAAACATGTGTATAACAAAACATGTGTTACTGCGATCCTTTTCTGTGAGAAATACTTCATTTTCTTGAAAAATTTCAGGGGTGCCAACATTGACGGCCATGACTGTATCTATCCATCCATCTCTCTCTCTACATATCCATTCATCTATTATATCATTATAATTATTTGATGTACAATTGTATCTCTTCTATAAAATGTACTTCGTATAAATCATGTGACATCACGGCTCTGATGTTTTACAGGGGTGACATCGCTATTCTCCCAGTTGCATCGGTACATTGTACCAAACCCTCTGCTGTCGTCCATGATGCAGCGCAGAATGTTCAGACGTTGGCTGATCGTGTTGCGGTTGTTGTGGTGTTGCAGAGCTCAGACTGCTGTGAGCGTCCGCGCGCCCAGGGAGCCGCGCTGAGGGCTGCGGTAATAGATGCAGACAGTAATAGTCTGTGCTGTCTCAGAAATTCGTAACAAGTCACCCATTACACATCCAGAAAAGGTCAGAGTGTAAATATTAAAACTCATAAATAGCAGTTAAGTCTACGTGTTTATACGCCTACAGCCGCCAAAATGACGTGCGCATATGCTGACAATTTCTATATAATTAATGTACCGCCAGATCTTCACATAGAATCATGCGGCTGGTTAATGGCGAGACTCCAGTCAGGAGATAATTCACATATTGCATTGAAGAATTGCATGTTTCGGCTGTCCAGGCATGCTGGGAGTTGTAGTTTTGCAACAGCTGGAGGCAGCCTGATTTAAAAATACTGTATTATATGAAGGGTTTAACCCGGTGTTTCCCAACCAGGGTTCCTCCAGCTGTTGCAAAACCACAACTCCCAGCATGCCAGGACAGCCGAAGGCTGTCCGGGCATGCTGGGAGTTGTAGTTTTGCAAAGGCTCTCCGGGCATGCTGGGAGTTGTAGTTTTGCAAAGGCTCTCCGGGCATGCTGGGAGTTGTAGTTTTGCAAAGGCTCTCCGGGCATGCTGGGAGTTGTAGTTTTGCCACAGCTGGAGGCACCCTGGTTGGGAAAGACTGGTTTAACCTCTGATATAGGGTTCAAATATAATAATATAATAAAATTGTTTATAATACAACCCTCACTCCAGCATCAAAAATTATTCCATAACTACAGGGGGATGTGTATAAATAACAAGATGGAAGGCTGTCCGGGCATGCTGGGAGCTGTAGTTTCACAACAGCTGGAGCCACACTGTTTGGGAAACACTGTTATAAAAAAAAAATAGGATAATGCTCTGTCTTTACCAAGCTCTTAAAGGGTAACTCCGCTCCTAGACATCTTATCCCCTATCCAAAAGATAGGGGATAAGATGTCTGATCGTGGGGGTCCCGCAGCTGGGGACCCCCGCGATCTCTGTGCTGCACCCGGCGTTTGTTTTGTTCAGTATCGGAGGCTTGTGACGTCACGGTCACGCCCCCTCCCATAGACTTGCTGGGAGTTGTAGTTTTGCAACAGCTGGAGGCACACTGGTGGGAGACACTGCTTTATAAGCTTCTCCGTTTCCCTGATACAGAGCTTCAATTCCACTACATAGACATAATTTATAACATGCAGGCTACCTGCAGCTGCCACTAGGGGGAGCTTAAAGGGGTACTCTGCCCCTAGACATCTTATCCCCTATACAAAGGATAGGGGATAAGATGTCTGAACGTGGGGGTCCTGCCGCTGGGGACCCCCGCGATCTTGGCATCCCAGACATCCGATCCACGGAACGAAATTCGCTCTGTGCCGGATGACTGTCGATGCGGGGAGGAGGCTCATGACGTCACGACTGGGCCCCCTCAATGCAAGTCTCCGAGAGGGGGCGTGAGGGCGTGTAGTGGAATTGAAGCTCTGTATCAGGGAAACGGAGAAGCTTATAAAGCAGTGTTTCCCAACCAGTGTGCCTCCAGCTGTAGCAAAACTACAACTCCCAGCATACACAGAGTTGTAGTTTCGCAACTGCTGGAGGCAACCTGGTTGGGAAACACTGCTCTAGAGGAACAGTTCACATATGGACCAGTGAAAGTCCTTTGCCTGGCCGGTCATGCTGGGAATTGTAGTTCTATTTCAAATTCTTAATCCTTCCAGTACTTAGCTGCTGTATGCTCCAGAGGAAGCATGTCAGTGTCAGGAACTGTCCAGAGTATAATCAAATCCCCATAGCAAACCTCTCCTGCTCTGAACAGTTCCTGACATGGACAGAGGTGTCAGCAGAGAGCACTGTGGTCAGACTGGAAAGGACTACACAACTTCCTCTGGAGCATAAAGCAGCTGATAAATGCTGGAAGGATTAAGATTTTTATACAGAAGTAATTTACAAATCTGTATAACTTTCTGGCACCAGTTGATTTGTAAACATATATTTTTTTTCCCTCCCGGAGTACCCCTTTAACCCCTTAAGGACGCAGGACGTAAATGTACGTCCTGGTGCGGTGGTACTTAACGCACCAGGACGTACATTTACGTCCTAAGCATAACCGCGGGCATCGGAGCGATGCCCGTGTCATGCGCGGCTGATCCCGGCTGCTGATCGCAGCCAGGGACCCGCCGGCAATGGCCGACGCCCGCGATCTCGCGGGCGTCCGCCATTAACCCCTCAGGTGCCGGGATCAATACAGATCCCGGCATCTGCGGCAGTGCGCGATTTGAATGAATGATCGGATCGCCCGCAGCGCTGCTGCGGGGATCCAATCATTCATAACGCCGCACGGAGGTCCCCTCTCCTTCCTCCGTCCGGCTCCCGGCGTCTCCTGCTCTGGTCTGTGATCGAGCAGACCAGAGCAGGAGATGACCGATAACACTGATCTGTTCTATGTCCTATACATAGAACAGATCAGTTTTAGCAATCATGGTATTGCTATGAATAGTCCCCTATGGGGACTATTCAAGTGTAAAAAAAAATGTAAAAAAATGTAAAAGTAAAAGTAAAAAAAAAGTGAAAAATCCCCTCCCCCAATAAAAAAATAAAACGTCCATTTTTTTCTATTTTACCCCCAAAAAGCGCAAAAAAATTTTTTTATAGACATATTTGGTATCGCCGCGTGTGTAAATGTCCGAACTATTAAAATAAAATGTTAATGATCCCGTACGGTTAATGGCGTGAACGAAAAAAAAAATAAGTCCAAAATTCCTACTTTTTTAATACATTTTATTTTTAAAAAATTATTAAAAATGTATTAAAAGTTTTTTATATGCAAATGTGGTATCAAAAAAAAGTACAGATCATGGCGCAAAAAATGAGCCCCCATACCGCCGCTTATACGGAAAAATAAAAATGTTATAGGTCATCAAAATAAAGGGATTATAAACGTACTAATTTGGTTAAAAAGTTTGTGATTTTTTTTAAGCGCAACAATAATATAAAAGTATGTAATAATGGGTATCATTTTAATCGTATTGACCCTCAGAATAAAGAACACACGTCATTTTTACCATAAATTGTACGGCGTGAAAACGAAACCTTCCAAAATTAGCAAAATTGCGTTTTTCGTTTTTATTTCCCCACAAAAATAGTGTTTTTTGGTTGCGCCATACCTTTTATGATATGAGTTATGTCATTACAAAGGACAACTGGTTGCGCAAAAAACAAGCCCTCATACTAGTCTGTGGATGAAAATATAAAAGAGTTATGATTTAATATAAATATATAAAATATAAAAGAGTCCTTAAGGCCAAAATGGGCTGAGTCCTTAAGGGGTTAAGCTCCCCCTAGTGGCAGCTGCAGTTAGCCAGCATGTTATAAATTATGTCTATGCAGCGGAATTGGAAACGGAGAAGCTTATAAACCAGTGTTTCCCAATCAGCGTGCCTCCAGCTGTGGCAAAACTACAACTCCCAGCATGCCCGGACAGCCTTTGGCTGTCCGGGCATGCTGGGAGTTGTAGTTTTGCCACAGCTGGAGGCAACCTGGTTGGGTAACACTATGGAAAAGGGACAGTTCACATGGGTCGGTAAAAGCCCTTTGACTTGCCCGTCATGCTGCGAGATGTAATTTTGCAACAGCTGGAGGCACCCTGTTGTGGAACACTGTTTTAAATGCAGTTTTATGCAGTCTAGATGGTTGTCCCCAAAAGTACCGACCACGGAGGAGTGTGCACTAGACCGCCATGACCATCCAAAAACTGGACCTCTGTGGTGTCTTCCGATACGGCGACCCGTTTCATGCGTTTCTATGATATCATTGTCTTCCCGGCCCGCGCCAGAATCGTAGCCTAAGAAATCCCCTGCAGACAAAAGACCAGGAGGAGCAGGAGAAGGTCTCTGAATAGAGATGGAGCGTTCTTCAAGTCGCTCGTCATGTTGAATTTGGTAATTATGTCTCATAATGGCGCTATTGTTACCCCGCATGGGGTTCGGAGTGTTAAATAGAGCTCCTTTGTGTCTCCACACACAGCTGTGGTGTCCCTGGAAGAAAATGTCACCGCGTTCCTGTCTTCTCGCCACAAAGGACATGTTTGTGGATAAACAAGGCGAAGCGTAAGACGGAGAAAGCATCGACATCGGTAAAGGAGATTAGGATGAATAGGCCGCTGTAATCTGGGGGTTCTCACACTCCTACTAAACCCTATCCCAGGCAACCTTCGGGACTGCAGATGTTTTGGACTACATCTCCCATGATGCACTTACAGCCAAAATGCTGACAAAGCATCATGGGAGATGTAGTCCAAAACATCTGCAGTGCCGAAGGTTGCCTATGTCTGCCCTATCCCCATGTCATGGCCAGGGCCGGTTCTGCCTATAGGCAAAATAGGCAGCCGCCTAGAGCGCCTTCTTGATGGGGGCGCAGCTCTGCCCGCTGCAACAAAGTTAGTAACCAGCCAGCATCTGAAGCACCCGCCGCTCATCCAAAGCACCCGCCCAGCCAGCACCACCGTCACGTGAGGAGGGTTTTGTTACAGTGCGTCACCCCAGTAGTAAGGAGATTACATGAGGAGGAGGTGTGTTACAGTGTGTCACCCCAGTAGTAAGGAGATTACATGAGGAGGAGGTTTGTTACAGTGTGTCACCCCAGTAGTAAGGAGATTACATGAGGAGGAGGTTTGTTACAGTGTGTCACCCCAGTAGTAAGGAGATTACATGAGGAGGAGATTTGTTACTGTGGTGTCCCGGTACCGCATTGCATACTGTACCCTGTATGGTGGTCCCCAAAGTCAGAGTAACTGCGCTCAGGTAGGGTCCCCCAGGTGGGACAGCCCCTAGTCGCCTCTCCTCTATTATAATTCTGTCATGTTTATATATGTACATATTTAATAATACTGTGTATATTTAATATAATGTATAGTATGCTTACCTTGTCTAGCGTCGCAGGACCTTCGGTCATGTGACCATGTTAAATCCTCTATGGTATGTTAGAGGACCTTTGGAGGTCCTTGGGTCACATGTTTACCCATAATTCTATGTAAAGGTGATTGACAGCAGTATTGGACCAATTAGCATTAGTCCAGCCCCTGCCCATATAAGGGAGCTGTAGCCAATTATCTCTCTCTTGGGTTGCTGCTCTCGTGGATGCCGGACTAGCAGGACGGATCTGCGCAACTTTCTAAGACACGCTAGGCCTAACAACCTAACGGCCTCAGCAGAACCTAAACCGTGAGTTCTAATCTAATCCCCGCTAAAGCTAGCGTGACTACTGGACCGCAACTTACTCCCGTAAATCCAGTGGAACAGCATATATCAGCCTAAAGACTCTAAATTGCTTAAGGTCCCAACCTTTGTCAATCTCCAAGAGAATTTGCATTTGTAGAGACTGTTCCTGTTGTGAAGTTCCATAAAATCTTCAGTAAAGTTCCAACTGTTTTCAGCAAACTCTCCGGTTGTGGACATTCCATTATTCTATACCTCCCTATCGCTCTTGGGAAGGGTGGCAGTAGGACAAGCATTACAGAGGAGCCCGCACCCTGGCGTCACGAATAGCAAGGGTTAACCAAACACCCTTTAGTCACCGCACAGCTACATCCCATATACGCTACTCCCCCAGGATATCACATTACAGTGTTTCACCCCAGTAGTAAGGAGATTACATGAGGAGGAGGTTTGTTACAGTGTGTTACCCAGTAGTAAGATTACATGAGGAGGAGGTTTGTTACAGTGTGTCATCCCGGTACTAAGGAGATTATATGAGGAGGAGGTTTGTTACAGTGTGTTACCCAGTAGTAAGATTACATGAGGAGGAGGTTTGTTACAGTGTGTTACCCAGTAGTAAGATTACATGAGGAGGAGGTTTGTTACAGTGTGTCATCCCGGTACTAAGGAGATTATATGAGGAGGAGGTTTGTTACAGTGTGTTACCCAGTAGTAAGATTACATGAGGAGGAGGTTTGTTACAGTGTGTTGCCCCAGTAGTAAGGTGGGGCATGTCAAAGGGAGAAGCCAATGAGCAGGGTCAAGGGGCGACAAAAATAGCCTTTGCTTAGGGTGGCAAAAATCCTTGCACCAGCCCTGGTCATGGCGGATACTTTATACCATATAGACCTAATTGGGGAGATTGATCAAAACCTGTGTAGAGGAAGAAGAGTGGTGCAGTTGCCCATAGCAACCAATCAGATGGCTTTTATTTTTCAGAGGCTTTTTAAAAAATGAAAGAAACAATCTGGTTGCTATGGGCAACTGCACCACTCTTCTTTCTCTACACAGGTTTTGATAAATATCCCCCATAATGTATGTATTCCAAATAAAACGAAGGCCGCATGTGAATGGAAAAAATTCCGCTCAGAAATTCCGTTGCAGTAGAGTCCTAATGTTTTTACATGGCGAAAACATCTGGTGTGGAAGTTCACATCCTGGCCTCTGCAGAATGGAGGGGCAAGCTGTGCATAACTAGCTTGCCCCCTGACTGGTGAGCAGTTAAGGGGTTAAGAAATGTACAGGCAAGGTTTTTTAGCCCCCTCCCCCGCCTGTAAAACTTGCCAGTGGCTACAGTGGTATGTCCCATGGGTGGGGGGGAAGGAGTGCACCAATCAGTGGTGTAATAGTTTCCCGGGCTTTCAAAGGCCCTCCCCTGGGTATTTATAGCTGTGGTGCCTCCCTTCCCCCCTCAATCTGCCCAGGACCCGGAGTTTTGCCCTCCCTCCCTTTTTGTATCTTTGTTTATTGTAAGTCACAGCTTGGCGGTAAGAAGACGGTGAAAGCGGGGTCAACCCGGGGTAGACCTCCACACAGGATGGTGTGGCAGCACCTCTCGGGTTGGTAAGAAGCCAATCGGTGTCTTTGTTACAGTTAAATTGTTATTTATATAAGTAATTTTATAAATAAAGCTGTGGCCGATTCCCACCCACGGAAAAGTTAAATTGTTGTTGTGTCAGTTATTATTTAATTAATTATTGTAATAAGGGGGAGGGGTAGTTATAGCCTGCTAGGAGCTAATTGGGTCTCAACAGTCAGAATTGACATGTCAATTCTTTCTGTGGAATCCGCTTGCAAAATGAATTGCCGTCTATGGTGATGGCACATTTCTGAGCAGTCCTAGTGCTGACGCCTGCTGTCTGCGGAACTTTCTGGCCAGACATTCTGCCAACATTTCACTGTCTTAGGTTGTTTCCACAGAACATGCTGCGGCCGACACGCCTCCTGCACTCGAAAGCCACGGCAAAGCCGGGGCCCCGTACAGGAGATCGTGGAGGGTCCCAGCGTTCTTACCCCCCGCGATAAGGGATAAGTGTCTATGAGGGAGATTTATCAAAACCTGTGTAGAGTAAGAGTGGTGAAGTTGCCCATAGCAACCAATCAGATCGCTTTTTAAATTATTCACAGGCCTCTTTAAAAATGAAAGAAGCGATCTGATTGGTTGCTATGGGCAACTGCACCACTCTTACTCTACACAGGTTTTGATAATACAATACAACCCCAAAGCATGATTGATCCACCCCCATGCTTAACAGTTGGACAGAGGTTCTTTTCATTAAATTCTGTTCCCCTTATTCTCCAAACGTACCTTTGCTCATTTCGGCCAAAAAGCTAAATTTTAACCTCATCTGTCCACAGAACTTGTTTCCAAAATGCATCAGGCTTGTCTATATGTTCATTCGCAAAGTTCAAACGCTGATTTTTGTGGTGAGGACGTAGAAGAGGTTTTCTTCTGATGACTCTTCCATGAAGACCATATTTGTACAAATATCTCTTTATAGTGGAATAGTGTACCACAACTCCAGTGTCTGCCAGATCTTTCTGGAGGGAATGTGCAGTCAAACGTGGGTTTTGAATAGTTTTTCTCACAATCCTGCGAGCTGTTCTGTCTGATATTTTTCTTGGTCTTCCAGATCTTGCTTTAACCTCCACTGTTCCTGATGACTGCCATTTCTTAATTACATTCCGAACAGAGGATATTGACATCTGAAAACGTTTTGCTATCTTCTTATAGCCTTCTCCAGCTTTGTGAGCGTCAACTATTTTCAGTTTCAGATTTCTAGACAACTGCTTAGAAGAACCCATGGTGCTGATTGTTGGGGCAAGTTCAGATGAGTCTGGGCATTTAAAACCTTTGAGATTGACATCACCTGGGCTTTCCAGATGATGATTGAGAACAATCTATGACACTGGCAGGTCTCAGCTTTGCAAATGGGTCAGTGCATGCTATAAATTCTGCAGGGTGCCCAAACTTTTGCAGATGCCATTTTTTTGATTTCTGTTATTTTGAAATAAAATCTAACTTTTGTTGACATATTATAAGAATGTCTAATCTGTAATTTGATGCATTTTGGAGATTTTTCCATCTTTCCTTGGATTCTTTATGCACATTAATACAAATTTTTACCTGGGGTGTCCAAACTTTTGATCCCCACTGTATATAACCCATTATGTGTAATACTGCCTGTAGAGAAATGTATCTAAGCTTAAAGGGGTACTCCGATGAAAACCTTTTTTCTTTTAAATCAACTGGCTCCGGAAAGTTAAACAGATTTTTCCTTTACTTCTATTAAAAAATCTTAATCCTTCCTGTACTTATTAGCTGCTGAATACTACAGAGGAAATTCTTTTCTTTTTGGAATGCTCTCTGATGACATCACGAGCACAGTGCTCTCTGCTGACGTTATTATAATAATAATAAGTCTTTATTTATTTATTGTTGTCCTTAGTGGGATTTGAACCCAAGGCCCCAGCACTGCAAGGCAACAGTGCTAACCACTAAGCCACCATGCTGCCCTTAGCATACATCTGAGATGGACAGAGATGTCAGCAGAGAGCACTGTGCTCGTGATGTCATCAGTGTTCCAAAAAAAAAGGAATTTCCTCTGTAGCATTCAGCAGCTAATAAGCACTGGAAGGATTAAGATTTTTTAATAGAAGTAATTTACAAATATGTTTAACTTTCTGGCACCAGTTGATTTAAAAGAAAAAAGGTTCTCACTGAAGTACCCCTTTAATCAGTGTAATATTGCCTCAGTCCCCATATCTAAGCCTAATTAGTGTGATACCGCCCAGAGCATTATATTGTAACTAAGGCAGTGTTTCCCAACAAAGAGTTCCTCCAGCTGTTGCAAAACTACAACTCCCAGGATGCCCGGACAGCCAACGGCTGTCCGGGCATGCTGGGAGTTGTAGTTTTGCAACAGCTGGAGGCACACTGGTTTGGGAAACACCGGTCTAATGTAACTGCGCAATTTATTGATCAGGGAAGTGTCAGGTTTTACAGCACAGAGGAGATCTCCATCGCCTGTACTTGAGGTGACTCGAGGACTCCGGAGAATAAGAAAATAATCTCACAAATGTCATTGGCAGAACTCCTCTCACCCATCTCGAACGTGCCCCCTCCTGAAGATCTCGCCCATACACTGAGTGGGTGAAGGAGATGACGATCGGATTCGCTCACTCGAAATCCTATCACTAAGGAGAAGTTCTGCAACGCTTCTATATATTTTCTAGCAATCTTAAAGGGCCACACACGGATTTGCTATGAATCATGGGTAGCAGAGCAATTCTCTAAGCATAGCGCATATTTCTAAAGGCTGTCCAGGCATGCTGGGAGTTGTAGTTTTGCAACAGCTGGAGGCACCCTGGTTGGGAAGCACTGTCTTAGAGTATGTTCACACAAGGAATTTTACTCACGTAATTCCGCGCCAATATTCTGCTCCATTTCCGCAATGAATGAATGTTCTATTGACTTTTCTGGGCTTTCCAATGCACTGTTAAAGGGGTACTCCAGTGGAAAACTTTTTTTTTTTTTTTTTAATCAACTGGTGCCAGAAAGTTAAACAGATTTGTAAATTACTTCTATTAAACGATTTTAATCCTTACAGTACTTATTAGCTGCTGAACACTACAGAGGAAATTCTATTCTTTTTGGAACACAGTGCTCTCTGCTGACATCTCTGTCCATTTTAAGAACTGTCCAGAGTAGGAGAAAATCCCCATAGAAAACATATGCTGCTCTGGACAATTCCTAAAATGGACAGAGGTGTCAGTAGAGAGCACTGTGGTCATGATGTCAGCAGAGAGCACTGTGTTCCAAAAAGAACAGAATTTCCTCTGTAATATTCAATGGCTAATAAGTACTGGAAGGATTAAGATTTTTAATAGAAGTCATTTACAAATCTGTTTAACTTTCTGGCACCCGTTGATTTAAAAAAAAAAAAAGAAAGGTTTTCCACCGGAGTACCCCTTTAACACTGTGGAATTTCTGCAGACAAAATTCTGATGCAGAATGGTATTCCACCAGAAGATTGGACATGTTGATTCTTCTAGCAGAATCCCCCCGGGTAAAAGTCCATTGATGTCAATAGGACTTTATTTTTCCTTGCCAAATGAGTGTGGAGCGGAATTAACGTGCGGATCAAACCCCAAAAAGAATGAACTTTGTCCACAGCAGCTTCTGATCCTCCTCCTGATTATCTCTTCAAATTCTGCACCAATTTCGCACAAAATTCTGCACCAAGCAGAAGTTGATAGATTTGCTGACTTGACAAGGAATGACGGAAATAATTCCTTATCAATTCCTCACTGTGATTATATCCTTATTGTATGAGATGACCCTGCTGACCCCGCCCTCTAATGATAACGAGATGACCCTGCTGACCCTGCCCTCTAATGATAGGACGATTCTGCTGACCTTGCCCTCTAATGATAGGACGATTCTGCTGACCCCACCCTCTAATAATAATAATGAGATGACTCTGACTCCGCCCTCTAATGATAATGAGATGACTCTGCTGACCCCGCCCTCTAATGATAATGCGATGACTGCTGACCCCACCCTCTAATGATAACGAGATTACTCTGCTTACTCCACCCTCTAATGATGACGAGATAACTCTGCTGACCCTGCCCTCTAAAAAATAATGAGATGACTCTACTGACCCTGCCCTCTAATAACAAGATGACTTTACTAATCCCACCCTTTAATGATAACGAGATGACTCTGCTGACTCCGCCCTCCAATGATAACAAGATGACTCTGCTGACCCTGCCCTCTAATGATAATGAGATGACTGCTGACCCCTCCCTCTAATGATAACGAGATTACTCTGCTGACTCCACCCTCTAATGTTAATGAAATGACACTGCTTACCCCCGTACTCTAATGATAATGAGATGACTGCTGACCCCTCCCTCTAATGATAACGAGATTACTCTGCTGACTCCACCCTCTAATGTTAATGAAATGACACTGCTTACCCCCGTACTCTAATGATAATGAGATGACTGCTGACCCCCCCCTCTAATGATAACGAGATTACTCTGCTGACTCCGCCCTCTAATGATGACAAGATGACTCTGCTGACCCTGACCTTTAATAATAATGAGATGACTCTAGTGACCCTGCCCTCTAATAATAACAATAGGACTTTACTGATCCCACCCTTTAATGGTAACATGATGACTCTGCTGATCCCGCCCTATCATAATAATGAGATGATTCTGCTAACCCCGCCCTCTAATGATGAGATGACTGCTGACCCCACACTCTAATAATAATGAGATGACTCTGCTGACCACAGCGGGACTGGGACGAAAAATAGTTCTGGGCATTTAAGACTAAGCAGCACACTTTGGTCATGGGTGTGGCTATGGGAGGGCGGAGTAATTGGGTATAATAGTGTATATAATGTAAAAAAACACCTTTATATACAGGGGAAATATTAATATCATACTGTTACTGACCAATTTACTGTACCAAACCCAATATTATCAATGATACCAGTATATAAGAAGGAATATTATAACCATACATATTACCATCATACTGTTACTGACCAAATCCTGTATACTGAGACCAATATTACCAATAATAACAATATAAAAGGAGGAATATTATCACCATACATATTACCATCATACTCTTACTGACCAAATCCTGTATACGGAGACCAATATTATCAATAATACCAGTATACAAGGAGATACATCATGACCATACATATTACCATCATACTGTTACTGACCAAATCCTGTATATTGAGACCAATATTACCAATAATAACAATATAAAAGGAGGAATATTATCACCATACATATTACCATCATACTCTTACTGACCAAATTCTGTATACGGAGACCAATATTATCAATAATACCAGTATACAAGGAGATATATCATGACCATACATATTACCATCATACTGTTACTGACCAAATCCTGTATACTGAGACCAATATTACCCATAAAACCAATATATGTAGGGATATTATCCCCATACAGTGACCATATAGTGGTGATATCAGCTCTACAACCATATAAGAGATGACAGTGCTGTTATAGTCTTCTCTAATTGGAATCATTCACTTCCTTTTTCATCTCCATCCAGCCCAGATGATTTCTTCCAGCCTTGACTCGTCTTTCAGCCCCATGTATGTAGTAGCAGCTCCCCTATAAGCTGTAGTAGCCTTCCTTTAAGTAGAAGTAGCCCCTGTTTATAGTAATAGTGCCTCTATTAGGGAGTAGTAGCCCCTTTTAGGTAGCAGTAGCCCCTTACAGGTAATAGTAGCCCCTGTAGTTAGTAGCAGTCCCCTTGTAGATAGTACTAGCCCCCTGCAGGTAATAGTAGCCAGTACTTGCCCCCCCCCTTCAGTTAGCTACTTCCCCCTATAGCCAAGATCAGGGGGAAAAAACAAAAAAACTCACCTGGCTTCTGTGTGGTCTATAGCATGGCCTCTGCTCTTCTTTCCTCCACTGTGTGCTCTGGCGCATGATGATGTCACATGTGCCAAAGCACAGAGGAAGGATACTCGGCTTCTTGTTGGCTGCCTGCAGCCACAAGAATGATTGACAGGGAGAGGAGCCAATGGCTCTTTGCTCTGTCAAACAGCCGATTGTTCCATTTAAAGCATACATGTCACCAAGAAAAATAAAATAAAAAACACATGGATACTACTTATACTACCATATTTTCCGGCGTATAAGACGACTGGGCGTGTAAGACGACCCCCAACTTTTACAGTTAAAATATAGAGTTTGGGATATACTAGCCGTATAAGACTACCCCTCTACCGCGATGTACAGTACCTTACCAGTGATTGACTGGTTATTGTATACAAAGCCTGCTTGGATTGGTCAGCTCTCCCTGTCTCCAAGACTATTAAAGCTGTACATGCCTCTTTCACCCGTCTGGCCCGCCCTTGTATCCTAATACCATACCTCCTTCTCTGCCTCTCAGATCTCGCACATGCGCCACCCCTGTATACCATTACCGTACCTCCTTCTCTACCTCTCTGATCTCGCAAATCCACACCTGCGCCGCCTCTCAGATCTTGCACATTCACGCCTGCGCCGCCTCAGATCTTGCACATGCGCACCGCTTCACTGCAGTCCTCAGGAGCGAGATCTGAGAGGCAGAGAAAGAGGTACGGTAATAGGATACATACAAGGGCGGGCTGGATGGTTGAAAGATGTGTGTTTTTCTGGGCACAGTGCCGCTCTCTCTCTATCCATACCCCGGATTCCCCGCTCTATCTCTATCCATACCCTGGGCGTCCCGGCCGACTGCAGCACCCGCCCTATAAGACGACCCCCGGCAAATAGTCCTGACTTTTGAGAACATTTTCCTGGGTTAAAAAGTAGTCCTATACGCCAGAAAATACAGTACACTAGTTTTGGTCCTATTGTGCTGCTTAGGTCTCCTGCATTCCTCTCCCTAACAGGGAGTGTATCCCTGAGCAAGCTGTGTCAGCTTTCATTTTCGGATTTTGTGTCTCTTTGTGCATGCTGCAGGTACCCAGGTGACAGAACCAAGATGACTCTGTCAGAGACTGAATATCAAATTAGCTTGTATGGGGACATCTAGTGGCCGGAATTATAACAGTGATTATAGTTAATTGCGCCCCGGACTTGCCGGCCCTGCTGCTGACTCTGCCAATAATGAGATATTTCTGTTTACCAAACATATCTTTTTGATGATATTCCGACATATACCCATGGCGTACAGCCAAACCTTTTTGGTAGGGAAGTCACTGCTGGGGACGCATGTTACTATATTGATGTTGGCCAATATTTCTGCAATTACTTCAGCATGTGTCCAGGTTAGAGGAAATTACTAAATGATTGAAATGCGTAATGAGGAAGTCCGCTGTTAACTCTTTCATGTTCACAATGCAATTCTATGTAGAAATCAATTTTTCCTTTCAGGCTAAGGACACCTGGAACGGCTTACCATAAAACTGCGACTTACCAGCCAAACACGCGCCAAATATCAAGTATTCACATTGACTGTTAAAAGTCATTGAGTTCCCATTAACAAAAAGACCGTTAAAGGGGCACTCCACTTTTAGTTCCGAATGCTGTGTGCGCGCTGTGGGGGTCGGCCACGCCCCTTATGCTGTCACACCACGCCCCCTTAATGCAAGTCCATTGGAGGGGGCGTGGCATCCGCCACGCCCCCTCCAATGGACTTGCATTGAGGGGGCATGGTGTGATGGCATGAGGGTGCGTGGCCGACCCCCACGGCACGCACACAGTGTTCGGAATTGTATGTTCCGAACGCTGACCAGTGGAGTACCCCTTTAAGGGCCTCGTTCACACTTCCATCAAGATTTCCATGGTCCATTATAGCAGTAGAACACTCAAAATTACACCAGTGCCAGATCTCCTGTATAACTGACCATACCCCCAACATTTTACCAGTCAAAATAGAGCTGTAGCAGCGTTTTTTTGTTTTGTTTTTTTTGGGGGGGGGAATTTTTGATGGAATCTGTTGCTGAACAGAAACCCCCAATGCAGATGTGAATGAGGCCTTAACCACAAAAAAAATCTGATAAAGGAATCTCAGACAATTGGGACCCAAACCAAAAAAAGGGGGGAAGTTCAGTGACACATATGGACGAATCTCTAAGTAAGCTAGTGTTTCCCTGCAGCGCCTCCATAGGAGAAATAAAGCATTACGCCCTTTTATATTTATACCCAATGTGTAGGTCTTTTCCTTTACTAGCTAATAGATGAGGATACTCCAGTTTCAGGGGATAGCAAGCTGGGCAATTGCCCAGGGCGCCAATTTTTTAGGGAGCTCCCAAAACTAAGAGAGCACACCATCTAAACTGCTATGAGGCAGAAGGCACTTTACCATTAACCCCATTCACTAGGCATTGAATGTCAATCTTGTTTAGTCACTGAATGGCAGTATTGTTTGAAAAATATATGACAGAATTATGTGAGCCTTATATAGTAATAATACTTGCATCCTGTATGGAGGTATTATTTAGGCATTGTATAGCGGTATTATCTAGACAAAGAATTACGAACAACCATCTCTAGGATTTACAGAGAACAGTCCGATAAAAATAAAATATCCAGTGAGTAGCAGTTGTGTGGAGGAAAATGCCTTGTTGATGACAGAGGAGAATGGGCAGACTGGTTGGAGATGACAGAAAGATAACAGTAACTCAAATAACCACTGGTTACATCCAAGGTCTGCAGAATACCATCTATAAACGCACAACACCTCAATTCATACAGGCACCAAAACTGGACAATGGAAGACTGGAAGAACGTCTCGATCTGCAGCAACTGTGTGATGTCATCATGTCTATATAGAGAACTGTGTGATGTCATCATGTCTATATGGAAGAACTGTAGGATGTCATCATGTCCATATGGAGGAACTGTGTGATGTCATCATGTCTATATAGAGGAACTGTGTGATGTCATCATGTCTATATGGAAGAACTGTGTGATGTCATCATGTCCATATGGAGGAACTGTGTGATGTCATCATGTCTATATAGAGGAACTGTGTGATGTCATCATGTATATATGGAGGAACTGTGTGATTTCATCATGCCTATATAGAGGAACTGTGTGATGTCATCATGTCTATATGGAGGAATTGTGTGATGTCATCATGTATATATGGAGGAACTGTGTGATGTCATCATGTCCATATGGAGGAACTGTGTGATGTCATCATGTCTACATAGAGGAACTGTGTGATGTCATCATGTATATATGGAGGAACTGTGTGATGTCATCATGTCCATATGGAGGAACTGTGTGATGTCATCATGTCCATATGGAGAAACTGTGTGATGTCATCATGTCTATATAGAGGAACTGTGTGATGTCATCATGTCCATATGGAGGAACTGTGTGATGTCATCATGTCTATATGGAAGAACTGTGTGATGTCATCATGTCCATATGGAGGAACTGTGTGATGTCATCATGTCTATATAGAGGAACTGTGTGATGTCATCATGTATATATGGAGGAACTGTGTGATGTCATCATGTCTATATGGAGGAACTGTGTGATGTCATCATGTCTATATGGAAGAACTGTGTGATGTCATCATGTCCATATAGAGGAACTGTGTGATGTCATCATGTCTATATGGAGGAACTGTGTGATGTCATCATGTATATATGGAGGAATTGTGTGATGTCATGATGTCCATATGGAGGAACTGTGTGATGTCATCATGTCTATATCGAGGAACTGTATGATGTCATCATGTCCATATGGAGAACTGTATGATGTCATCATGTCCATATGGAGGAACTGTGTGATGTCATGTCCATATGGAGGAACTGTGTGATGTCATCATGTCCATATGAAGGAACTGTGTGATGTCATCATATCCATATGGAGGAACTGTGTTATGTCCTCATGTCCATATAGAGGAACTGTGTGATGTCATCATGTCTATATGGAGCAAAAAGGAATGTTTCCAGCACCTTGCAGAAAGTATGCCATGAAGAATGAAGGCAAAAGGGGGTCCAACCTGGGAACACTAATAAAGTGGCCAGTGACTGTATATGGCTGTATTATGTGGACCATTTATAGAAATATATTTGCATACTGTATGGAGGCATTGTTAAGGCATTATTTGGACACAGAAGAGCAACTGTATATAGACACTGGATGTCAGTATTGTATGATAAATATATATGGCAGTGTTATGTGGGCAACATATGGAAGTATTATTGGCTTACAGTATGACGGTATTACGTGAATACTAAATGGCAGTTTTATTTAGACACTGTAACGCAGTATTCTGAAAGAAATATATGGCAGTGTAATGTGGAAGTATTGTTTGCATATTGTATGGCGGTAGTATTCCATATTGTATGGCAGCTTTATTTAGACACTGACAATATTAAGACACTGAATGGCGGGATTGTGTGGGAAATAGTGTACTGTATGGAGGTATTGTTTAGGCATTATTTGGACACTGAATAGCAACTATATATACACAATTAGCTTCAGTATTATGTGTTATGTGGGCAACTTATGGAAGTGTTGTTTGCATATTGTATGGTGGTATTATTATATATTGTATGGCAGTATTATTTAGACACTGAGTGGCAGTATTGTGTAAGAAATATATGGCAGTATGTGGAAGTATTGTTTGTATTTTGTATGGTGGTATTATTATGTTGATATTGTATGGCAGTATTATTTAGACACTGGCAATTTATTAAGGCGCTGAATAACAGAATTGTGAGGGAAATATAGAGCAGTATAATGCGGATATCTAGAAATATTATTTGCTTACTGTGTGGAAGTATTATTTAGGCATTATGTGGACACTGAATAGTAACTATATATAGACAATGAACTGCGGTATTGTGTGACAAATACATGGCAGTGTTATGTGGACCACATATAGAAGTATTGTTTGAATACTGTATGGCGGTATTATTCAATATTATATGGCAGTATTATTTAGACACTGGAAATGTTTTTAAACACTGAATGGCGGGATTGTGAGGAAATATATAGCAGTATTATTTGCGTATTGTATGGAGGTATTGTTTAGGCATTTTTTGGACACTGAATAGCAACTATAGACAATGAGCTGTGGTATTGTGTGACAAATACAGTATAAAGCAGTGTTATATGGGCAACATATGGAAGTATTGTTTGCACACTGTAAGACATTGTATGGCAGTATTATATATATATATATATATATATATATTATAAGATATTGTATGGCAGTATTACTTAGACACTGGCAATTTATGAAGACACCGTATCGCGGCATTGTGAGGAAAATATATAGCAGTATATAAAAATATTATTTGCACACTGTATGGAGGTATTATTTGGACACTGAAAGCAACTATATATAGACAATAAACAGCAGTATTGTGTGGGCAACATGTGGAAGTATTGTTTGCCTATTGTACGGTGGTATTTTTTAGGCATTGTATGGCAGCATTATTTGGACAATGAATGGCAGCACAGTATCTCTGGCCGGATTTTGAATTTGAATTTCTGCTGCGGAAATTCTGCAGTGTACATGGTGCGGCAGAATCCCATTGAAGACAATGGGAGGCTGCCGCAACCGGAATCTATGAGCGCAATTTCTCAGCGCGGAAATTCCGTAGTGTTGAATGTAGCCTTATGTGGGCATCGTATGAAAGTATTTTTAGCCTTGTATGGCAGTAGTCAGGTATGAACAGTATGGTATAATTTAATTTTTCATTAAAACCGTCTCTAAATCTTCACTAGGGTTAGGGTTCCTCATAGGGTATCCAAAACCAAATCACCCCAAAACTAGATACCCACACAGGAGTGCTGTACACAAGAAGGCATCTACTTTTTACATGGCTTCATACGGTAGTATGGTCACCAAACTGTGGACCTCCAGATGTTGCAAGACTACAACTCTCAGCATGCCCGGACAGCCGTTGGCTGTCCGGGCATGCTTAGAGTTGTAGTTTTGCAACATCTGGAGGTCCACAGTTTGGAGATCACTGACCTACAGAATACCATAGGTATGATCGTCACATCAAACATCACATCTAGAGCCCTTTATATGATTGCCAGCTCTTCTGCCCAGTGTGGCGGCACTACTCAGCGGGTACAGAGCTGAATGTGTTAATAAATCCTTCTCCCTCATGTGACCTGATATCGCCTCGCTGCACCTGACGACAGGATCCTTCCCGGAATAATAATAATAATATCCTTCATGGAATGCTTCAAAACAAGCAGGCCGGGGTGGCAGGTCCTGTGGGCAGTAAGGCTGCCGGTGACAGCAGACAGGCTCATTGTTGTGGTACTGGGAACTTTCACATCACAGTCTGGCTCTGGCATCACAATGTATTGTCCTTATCAATTGAGCTATGCCCTGATAGGTATGGGGGGGGGGGGGGGGGGGACCCGGCAAGTGATGCCCCCAAGTCATGCCTTGGCATAGGGATGGCATTGCAAACAGGAGATGTGGGCATAGGCCCAGCTATAGTGCAGCCCCCCCCCCCCCTACATCCTAATCTATGCACAGGATACAAACCCCCACCACCACCACCATCAGGACCCCAAATCTGTCCTAACCCAAACCACACAATGCACCAGAGGCAGCGAACAACAACATTCCTGCTCAATGCGGATACAACTGTTTACAATGTATCAGAGGAGAGACCCCCGCACAGTCCCACCGGGCACAGAATGGACCCTACCACAAGCAGCGGTCTTTAGTGTATAAAGGACTTACCATATGGAGAGGTGTGGGCACCCCCCCTCCTGCCCATCTTCCCCAGGCTGGAGGAGATGGTCTCCCGGCTGAGTCAGGGGGCTCTTTGTTGCCGCTGTAATGGCATGTGAGGGTCCCTGCCTGTGTGACACTTACTGTGTGTACTGAGCAAGGATGAAGCTGCTGGGGATGGGAGGGATGGCTATGATTGAGGGGAGGAGGGACTCTATACAGAACAGCAGTGTGATTGTGAACAGCATGGTGGATGTGTGTGTGTGTGTGTGTGTGTGTGTATAGGATGGTGACTGTGTGTGTGTGTGTGTGTGCATAGGATGGTGACTGTGTGTGTGTGTGTATAGGATGGTGACTGTGTGTGTGTGTGTGTGTGTGTATAGGATGGTGACTGTGTGTGTGTGTGTGTGTGCATAGGATGGTGACCCTGTGTGTGTGTGTGTGTGTGTGTGCGTGTGTATAGGATGGTGACTGTGTGTGTGTGTATAGGATGGTGACTGTGTGTGTGTGTATAGGATGGTTCTATACATATGTGTGTGTTATGACTGTGTACAGCAGGGTGACTGTGTGTATACATATGTGTGTGTTATGACTGTGTACAGCAGGGTGACTGTGTGTATACATATGTGTGTGTTATGACTGTGTACAGCAGGGTGACTCTGTGTGTATACATATGTGTGTGTTATGACTGTGTACAGCAGGGTGACTGTGTGTATACATATGTGTGTGTTATGACTGTGTACAGCAGGGTGACTCTGTGTGTATACATATGTGTGTGTTATGACTGTGTACAGCAGGGTGACTGTGTGTATACATATGTGTGTGTTATGACTGTGTACAGCAGGGTGACTCTGTGTGTATACATATGTGTGTGTTATGACTGTGTACAGCAGGGTGACTCTGTGTGTATACATATGTGTGTGTTATGACTGTGTACAGCAGGGTGACTGTGTGTATACATATGTGTGTGTTATGACTGTGTACAGCAGGGTGACTCTGTGTGTATACATATGTGTGTGTTATGACTGTGTACAGCAGGGTGACTCTGTGTGTATACATATGTGTGTGTTATGACTGTGTACAGCAGGGTGACTCTGTGTGTATACATATGTGTGTGTTATGACTGTGTACAGCAGGGTGACTCTGTGTGTATACATATGTGTGTGTGTTATGACTGTGTACAGCAGGGTGACTGTGTGTATACATATGTGTGTGTTATGACTGTGTACAGCAGGGTGACTGTGTGTATACATATGTGTGTGTTATGACTGTGTACAGCAGGGTGACTGTGTGTATACATATGTGTGTGTTATGACTGTGTACAGCAGGGCGACTCTGTGTGTATACATATGTGTGTGTTATGACTGTGTACAGCAGGGTGACTGTGTGTATACATAGGTGTGTGTTATGACTGTGTACAGCAGGGCGACTCTGTGTGTATACATATGTGTGTGTTATGACTGTGTACAGCAGGGTGACTGTGTGTGTATACATATGTGTGTGTTATGACTGTGTACAGCAGGGTGACTCTGTGTGTATACATATGTGTGTGTTATGACTGTGTACAGCAGGGTGACTCTGTATACATATGTGTGTGTTATGACTGTGTACAGCAGGGTGACTCTGTATACATATGTGTGTGTTATGACTGTGTACAGCAGGGTGACTCTGTGTGTATACATATGTGTGTGTGTTATGACTGTGTACAGCAGGGTGACTGTGTGTATACATATGTGTGTGTTATGACTGTGTACAGCAGGGTGACTCTGTGTGTATACATATGTGTGTGTTATGACTGTGTACAGCAGGGTGACTGTGTGTGTATACATATGTGTGTGTTATGACTGTGTACAGCAGGGTGACTCTGTGTGTATACATATGTGTGTGTTATGACTGTGTACAGCAGGGTGACTCTGTATACATATGTGTGTGTTATGACTGTGTACAGCAGGGTGACTCTGTGTGTATACATATGTGTGTGTGTTATGACTGTGTACAGCAGGGTGACTGTGTGTATACATATGTGTGTGTTATGACTGTGTACAGCAGGGTGACTCTGTGTGTATACATATGTGTGTGTTATGACTGTGTACAGCAGGGTGACTGTGTGTATACATGTGTGTGTGTTATGACTGTGTACAGCAGGGTGACTCTGTGTGTATACATATGTGTGTGTTATGACTGTGTACAGCAGGGTGACTCTGTGTGTATACATATGTGTGTGTTATGACTGTGTACAGCAGGGTGACTGTGTGAATACATGTGTGTGTGTTATGACTGTGTACAGCAGGGTGACTGTGTGTATACATATGTGTGTGTTATGACTGTGTACAGCAGGGTGACTCTGTGTGTATACATATGTGTGTGTTATGACTGTGTACAGCAGGGTGACTGTGTGTATACATGTGTGTGTGTTATGACTGTGTACAGCAGGGTGACTCTGTGTGTATACATATGTGTGTGTTATGACTGTGTACAGCAGGGTGACTCTGTGTGTATACATATGTGTGTGTTATGACTGTGTACAGCAGGGTGACTGTGTGAATACATGTGTGTGTGTTATGACTGTGTACAGCAGGGTGACTGTGTGTATACATATGTGTGTGTTATGACTGTGTACAGCAGGGTGACTGTGTGTATACATATGTGTGTGTTATGACTGTGTACAGCAGGGTGACTCTGTGTGTATACATATGTGTGTGTTATGACTGTGTACAGCAGGGTGACTGTGTGTATACATATGTGTGTGTTATGACTGTGTACAGCAGGGTGACTCTGTGTGTATACATATGTGTGTGTTATGACTGTGTACAGCAGGGTGACTGTGTGTATACATATGTGTGTGTTATGACTGTGTACAGCAGGGTGACTCTGTGTGTATACATATGTGTGTGTTATGACTGTGTACAGCAGGGTGACTCTGTGTGTATACATATGTGTGTGTTATGACTGTGTACAGCAGGGTGACTGTGTGTATACATATGTGTGTGTTATGACTGTGTACAGCAGGGTGACTCTGTGTGTATACATATGTGTGTGTTATGACTGTGTACAGCAGGGTGACTCTGTGTGTATACATATGTGTGTGTTATGACTGTGTACAGCAGGGTGACTCTGTGTGTATACATATGTGTGTGTTATGACTGTGTACAGCAGGGTGACTCTGTGTGTATACATATGTGTGTGTGTTATGACTGTGTACAGCAGGGTGACTGTGTGTATACATATGTGTGTGTTATGACTGTGTACAGCAGGGTGACTGTGTGTATACATATGTGTGTGTTATGACTGTGTACAGCAGGGTGACTGTGTGTATACATATGTGTGTGTTATGACTGTGTACAGCAGGGCGACTCTGTGTGTATACATATGTGTGTGTTATGACTGTGTACAGCAGGGTGACTGTGTGTATACATAGGTGTGTGTTATGACTGTGTACAGCAGGGCGACTCTGTGTGTATACATATGTGTGTGTTATGACTGTGTACAGCAGGGTGACTGTGTGTGTATACATATGTGTGTGTTATGACTGTGTACAGCAGGGTGACTCTGTGTGTATACATATGTGTGTGTTATGACTGTGTACAGCAGGGTGACTCTGTATACATATGTGTGTGTTATGACTGTGTACAGCAGGGTGACTCTGTGTGTATACATATGTGTGTGTGTTATGACTGTGTACAGCAGGGTGACTGTGTGTATACATATGTGTGTGTTATGACTGTGTACAGCAGGGTGACTCTGTGTGTATACATATGTGTGTGTTATGACTGTGTACAGCAGGGTGACTGTGTGTATACATGTGTGTGTGTTATGACTGTGTACAGCAGGGTGACTCTGTGTGTATACATATGTGTGTGTTATGACTGTGTACAGCAGGGTGACTCTGTGTGTATACATATGTGTGTGTTATGACTGTGTACAGCAGGGTGACTGTGTGAATACATGTGTGTGTGTTATGACTGTGTACAGCAGGGTGACTGTGTGTATACATATGTGTGTGTTATGACTGTGTACAGCAGGGTGACTCTGTGTGTATACATATGTGTGTGTTATGACTGTGTACAGCAGGGTGACTGTGTGTATACATGTGTGTGTGTTATGACTGTGTACAGCAGGGTGACTCTGTGTGTATACATATGTGTGTGTTATGACTGTGTACAGCAGGGTGACTCTGTGTGTATACATATGTGTGTGTTATGACTGTGTACAGCAGGGTGACTGTGTGAATACATGTGTGTGTGTTATGACTGTGTACAGCAGGGTGACTGTGTGTATACATATGTGTGTGTTATGACTGTGTACAGCAGGGTGACTGTGTGTATACATATGTGTGTGTTATGACTGTGTACAGCAGGGTGACTCTGTGTGTATACATATGTGTGTGTTATGACTGTGTACAGCAGGGTGACTGTGTGTATACATATGTGTGTGTTATGACTGTGTACAACAGGGTGACACTGTGTGTATACATATGTGTGTGTTATGACTGTGTACAGCAGGGTGACTGTGTGTATACATATGTGTGTGTTATGACTGTGTACAACAGGGTGACACTGTGTGTATACATATGTGTGTGTTATGACTGTGTACAGCAGGGTGACTCTGTGTGTATACATATGTGTGTGTTATGACTGTGTACAGCAGGGTGACTGTGTGTATACATATGTGTGTGTTATGACTGTGTACAGCAGGGTGACTGTGTGTATACATGTGTGTGTTATGACTGTGTACAGCATGGTGACTGTGTGTATACATATGTGTGTGTTATGACTGTGTACAACAGGGTGACTCTGTGTGTATACATATGTGTGTGTTATGACTGTGTACAGCAGGGTGACTCTGTGTGTATACATGTGTGTGTGTTGTGACTGTGTACAGCAGGGTGACTCTGTGTGTATACATGTGTGTGTGTTATGACTGTGTACAGCAGGGTGACTCTGTGTGTATACATATGTGTGTGTTATGACTGTGTACAGCAGGGTGACTCTGTGTGTATACATGTGTGTGTGTTATGACTGTGTACAGCAGGGTGACTGTGTGTATACATATGTGTGTATTGTGACTGTGTACAGCAGGGTGACTGTGTGTATACATGTGTGTGTGTTATGACTGTGTACAGCAGGGTGACTGTGTATACATGTGTGTGTTGTGACTGTGTACAGCAGGGTGACTCTGTGTGTATACATGTGTGTGTGTTATGACTGTGTACAGCAGGGTGACTCTGTGTGTATACATATGTGTGTGTTATGACTGTGTACAGCAGGGTGACTCTGTGTGTATACATATGTGTGTGTTATGACTGTGTACAGCAGGGTGACTCTGTGTGTATACATATGTGTGTGTTATGACTGTGTACAGCAGGGTGACTCTGTGTGTATACATATGTGTGTGTTATGACTGTGTACAGCAGGGCGACTCTGTGTGTATACATGTGTGTGTGTTATGACTGTGTACAGCAGGGTGACTGTGTGTGTATACATATGTGTGTGTTATGACTGTGTACAGCAGGGTGACTCTGTGTGTATACATGTGTGTGTGTTATGACTGTGTACAGCAGGGTGACTCTGTGTGTATACATATGTGTGTGTTATGACTGTGTACAGCAGGGTGACTCTGTGTGTATACATATGTGTGTGTTGTGACTGTGATGCTGTGACTGTCTAACAGCCCGAGGCAGCATTACAAATCTGGCACATTCTTCGCTTACGCTGTCTATGGGCTCATTCACACTGTGGACATTTTGCCAGAAGAATTCCGTCGGCTAAATGTCTGCTTGCAGTAGGCTTCACCAGAACAGTCAACGGTAGGACCATGCGGACATGCGCTGTCTCATAGAATTCCGCCAAATGGCCAGCACCGCTGATAGGGTACTCATTTGCTATTGCTGTGCCACTCTGTGACTGGCACTGGTCATGGGGTATCATAGTAACATAGTTCATAAGGTTGAAAAAAGACCAGAGTCCATCAAGTTCAACCTATAACCCTAATGAGTCCCTACTGAGTTGATCCAGAGGAAGGCAAAAAACCCTCATACTAGAGGTAAAAATTCCTTCCCGACTCCAAATATGTCATCAGAATAAATCTCTGGATCACTGTTCTGTCCCTATAAATCTATTATCCATAACCAGCAATGTTATTATTCTCCAAAAATGCATCCAGACCCCTTTTGAACTCTTTTACAGAGTTCCCCATGACCACCTCCTCAGGCAGAGAATTCCACAGTCTCACTGCTCTTACAGTAAAGAACCCCCGTCTGTGCTGGTGTAGAAACCTTCTTTCCTCTAGACGTAGAGGCCCCCTTGTTATAGATACAGTCCTGGGTATAAATAGATCATGGAGAGATCTCTGTACTGTCCCCTGATATATTTATACATAGTTATTAGGTCTCCCCTAAGCCTTCTTTTTTCTAAACGAAATAACCCTAATTCAGATAATCTTTCTGGTTACTGTAGTCCTCCCATTCCCTGTATTACCCTGGTTGCCCATCTTTGAACCCTCTCCGGCTCCACAATATCTTTCTTGTACACTGGTGCCCAGTACTGTACACAGTATTCTATGTGTGGTCTGACCAGTACTGTACACAGTATTCTATGTGTGGTCTGACCAGTACTGTACACAGTATTCTATGTGTGGTCTGACTAGTACTGTACACAGTATTCTATGTGTGGTCTGACCAGTACTGTAACAGTATTCTATGTGTGGTCTGACCAGTACTGTACACAGTATTCTATGTGTGGTCTGACCAGTACTGTACACAGTATTCTATGTGTGGTCTGACCAGTACTGTACACAGTATTCTATGTGTGGTCTGACCAGTACTGTACACAGTATTCCATGTGTGGTCTGACCAGTACTGTACACAGTATTCTATTTGTGGTCTGACCAGTACTGTACACAGTATTCTATGTTTGGTCTGACCAGTACTGTACACAGTATTCTATGTGTGGTCTGACCAGTACTGTACACAGTAATCTATGTGTGATCTGACCAGTACTGTACACAGTATTCTATGTGTGGTCTGACCAGTACTGTACACAGTATTCTATGTGTGGTCTGACCAGTACTGTACACAGTATTCTATGTGTGGTCTGACCAGTACTGTACACAGTATTCTATGTGTGGTCTGACCAGTACTGTACACAGTATTCTATGTGTGGTCTGACCAGTACTGTAACAGTATTCTGTGTGGTCTGACCGTACTGTACACAGTAATCTATGTGTGATCTGACCAGTACTGTACACAGTATTCTATGTGTGGTCTGACTAGTACTGTACACAGTATTCTATGTGTGGTCTGACCAGTACTGTACACAGTATTCTATGTGTGGTCCGACCAGTACTGTACACAGTATTCTATGTGTGGTCTGACTAGTACTGTACACAGTATTCTGTGTGTGGTCTGACTAGTGATTTGTACAGCAGTAGAATTATTTCCTTGTCGTGGGCATCTATGCCCCTATTGATGCCCCCCATGATTTTATATTGCCTTGGCAGCAGCTGCCCGACAATGGTCACTACAGCTAAATTTACTATTAACTAAGACCCCCAAGTCCTTTTCCACGTCAGTCGTCCCAAGTTTTCTCCCATTTAATACATAATCCCATCCCGGATTTTTCCTCCCCATGTGCATTACCTTACATTTATCAGTGTTGAACCTCATCTGCCACTTCCCAGCCCAAACCTCCAACCTATCCAGAACCATTTGTAACAGTGCACTGTCCTCTATTGTGTTATCTACTATAGACAGTGCACAGTGTTTACCGCTTTATAGAGTTTAGTATCATCTGCCACTTATCAGCCCAAACCTATCCTCTGCCTGACACTGGTAATGACTGCATGTGTGACATATTTGTGCTTTAGGAATGTTCCTCCGACTTATTCTATGACGTTGGCATCTACACCGACAGGAGAAGGGAACAACATGGATTATCTGGTGACAATGGCGTCTGTCAGGGGGTGGGATATATTAGAAAGTTTCCCAACCAGGGTTCCTCCAGCTGTTGCAAAACTACAACTCCCAGCATGCCCAGACAGCCAAAGGCTGTCTGGGCACGCTGGGAGTTGTAATTCTGCAACAGCTGGAGAAACCCTGGTTGGGAAACACTGCCCTACCCAGATATTAAAGGGGTTCTCCACTGGAACACATTTATGTATTTATTTTTAATCAACTGGTGCCAGAAAGTTAAACAGATTTGTAAATTACTTCCATTAAAAAATCTTAATCCTTCCAGTACTTATTAGATGCTGAATACTACAGAGGAAATAATTTTCTTTTTGGAACACAGTGCTCTCTGCTGACATCACGAGCACAGTGCTCTCTGCTGACACCTCTGTCCATTTTAGGAACTGTCCAGAGCAGCATATGTTTGCTATGGGGATTTTCTCCTGCTCTGGACAATTTTTAAAATGGACAGAGATGTCAGCAGAGAGCACTGTGCTCGTGATGTCAGCAGAGAGCTCTGTGTTCCAAAAAGAAAATAATTTCCTCTGTAATATTCAGCAGCTAATAAGTACTGGAAGGATTATGATTTTTTATTAGAAGTAATTTACAAATCTGTTTAACTTTCTGGCACCAGTTGTTTAAAAAAAAAAAAAAAAAAAAGTTTTCCACCGGAGTACTCCTTTAACAGTAGCTTTGGAGCTGTCCATGGTACTTGCACCATTTTGCCTATGATAAGATGGCCATAATATAAAGAGTTGAGTCCCCACATTGGGCCCTGTTTACCCGATGGGGCCCCCGGCCTCACTGCATGATGACATCCCAGACCTGGACTTCATTTGCCCTATTCTTCCCCAATTCTTAGAAATAATATTAGTTTCCTGTTACATCACGTGTTGCAATAAACGTTGTCTTCTGCTGAAATAGTCACCTAACCTACTTTATATAAAGGGGCACTCCAGCGTTTAAAAAAGTCCACAGAATAGGGGATAAGTGTCTGATCACAGGGGGTCCCAACCTCTGCGACCCCCCCCCCCCCTGATTTCCAGAACAACGGCGCCCCCAAATCTCATCGTTGCATGTATGTGCACGTGCTCTGTGCATTCTCTAGGGCAGTGTTTCCCAACCAGGGTGCCTCCAGATGTTGCAAAACTACAACTCCCAGCATGCCTGGACAGCCTTTGGCTGTCATCAAAATAAAGGGTTAGAGGTCATCAAAATAAAGGGATTATAAACGTACTAATTTGGTTTAAAAGTTTGTGATTTTTTTAAAGCGCAACAATAATATAAAAGTATATAATAATGGGTATCATTTTAATCGTATTGACCCTCAGAATAAAGAACACATTTCATTTTTACCATAAATTGTACGGCGTGAAAACAAAACCTTCCAAAATTAGCAAAATTGCGTTTTTCGTTTTAATTTCCCCACAAAAATAGTGTTTTTTGGTTGCGCCATACATTTTATGATATAATTAGTGATGTCATTACAAAGGACAACTGGTCGCGCAAAAAACAAGCCCTCATACTAGTCTGTGGATGAAAATATAAAAGAGTTATGATTTTTAGAAGGCGAGGAGGACCTACAACACTGCACACACTGATCTATAACACTGCATACACTGATCTCCTATGCTGATCACTGGCGTGTATTAACACGCCTGTGATCAGCATTATCGGCGCTTGACTGCTCCTGCCTGGATCTCAGGCACGGAGCAGTCATTCGTCGAACGGACACCGGGGAGGCAGGTAAGAGCCCTCCCGGTGTCCGATCAGCTGTTCGGGACGCCGCGATTTCACCGCGGCGGTCCCGAACAGCCCGACTGAGCAGCCGGGTCACTTTCACTTTCACTTTAGAAGCGGCGGTCAGCTTTGACCGCCGCTTCTAAAGGGTTAATACCGCACATCGCCGCGATCGGCGATGTGTGGTATTAGCCACGGGTCCCGGCCGTTGATTAGCGCCAGGACCGACACGATATGATGCGGGATCGCGGCACGATCCCGCTTCATATCGCGGGAGCCGGCGCAGGACGTAAATATACGTCCTGCGTCGTTAAGGGGTTAAAGGGGAATTCCAAGATCACGTAAAAAAAAATAAAAATACTACTAAAGCATTTAGCAATGCTTACCTGTCTGCCACAGCTCTAAACCCACAAATAATCCATATGTTATTGGGGTCTTAGTCCTGTACTTCCTGTTTGAGCAGTTGTTCAGTCCTACAATTCCCAGTATACATTGCTTTACCAGCTTTTCATCACAGTCCTCCGGACGGATCTCTGCTATACAATCCCTAAGAATCTAAACTGAGCTTATCAGATCCCAACCGACTGTCAACCGCTGCTCAAGCTATATGTATAGAGACTCTGTTATCTGGACTGTTACTATTGCTGCATGTACAGAAATTCTTCTGTAAAAGTTCCTGCAAGTTTTCAGCTAACAGCGGTTGTGGACAATCCTTTATTTCTGCATCACCTATTGCTCTGGGCGTCACGAGTGACAAGGGTTAACAGCGCCCTTTATTATTCCGAACAGCAACACCCTAATTACCCTACACCCCCACAAGGCTTTATCCCTCAATCTACCACCACACAGGCTCTTCTTGGCTAGCCGCAGCAGATTTTCCGCAGCGGAATTTACGCTGCAGAAAATTCGCCGCAAGCCCCATTGAAGTCAGTAGGGCCTGCGGCGGATTTTCCGCAGTGGAAATTCCGCTGCGGAAAATCTGCTGCGGACAGCCGAGAAGAGCCCGCCCCCTTTCAAATACATAGCGGGAAACCTGCAAATAAATCCACCCGTGTGTACGTACCCTTAAGGTGTATTCCAGAGGAAGTTGCGTAGTTCTCTGACCACAGCGCTCTCTGCTGACCCCTCTGTCCGTGTCAGGAAATGTCCAGAGCAGGAGAGGTTTTCTATGGGGATTTGCTTCTAATCCGGACAGTTCCTGATACAGACAGAGGTGTCAGCAGAGAGCACTGTGGTCAGACTGGAAAGAATTGCACAACTTCCTCCGAAGTATATCTGTAATCAGAGGCGTACCTAGTGCCTGGGGCGCCCCTGCGATCAGACATCTTTTCCCCTATCCTTTGGATAGGGGATAAGATGTCTAGGGGCGGAGTACCCCTTTAAGCTATGGTGTATGGCATGCTGGCTTCTGAGCCCACGTTATACCTCATATGCAGGGTATTTGGAGCTTTGTATCAGGAAAAAAAGAAATAAGCTGCTACTAAGGTCTGTTGCCTTACCTCCTCTAATACCAGAATTGTGCAGCTGCTCTTGATATTAAGCAGATTAATTATTTTCCCGGGAAGCTTTTTCACATAATGTCCTTTGTCATGGCAGCTGCTGACCTGGAGGGGGATGCTATCAGTCAGGCGGTGGAGCACCTTACAGCTCCTTCCAGTATGCGAATAGTGTGGCGTGCAGGCGGGTAGCATCGCTCTTACAGGCGTCAGCCCGGTAGAGTCTCTTGCTAGGGGGAGCTGTTATTCTCGCGCTCCTTTGCCTGACATGAAATACGGTTTCAATTAAAAAATGTGCAAAATTACCATCTGTTTGCCGCGTATCAGTCTCGTCTCTCCAGGTCCGGGGACGTAACGTCTTGGTTCGTACTGTGAACACCGTAATATCTATGGGACCTGAAATCTAGTGTATTATCAAAGCTGGAAACATTTAAGTCATCATCACGCTGAAATTGAAACAATTATACGTCGGTACATTACCTTCTAATCGTTACGATCCTGGCGACCATTGTAGCACCGCGTTTCGCAACAAAGAGGCACTTAGCGAGAAATCACCGCGTTTTTAAAAACCTGCCATCGAGCCATCGGATGATTACAAGACATTAAAGCGCAGACGTCCGTAATGAAGATACATGTGTACAACCCCTCCGGAGGGTAACAATCGCCGGGAACAACACTTAGAAAACGTTCGGAATTTTTTTTTTCCCGAGTTCGAATATTTTAGATGATGCTTTATGGGGCTGTCTGGATTAAAAAAACTTTATTATCACAAACGCCATTATATAGTTCTGCATTAATAGTGCGATTTTCTTCTAATATCCAATGGCTACAAGAAGCATCTCTCAGAGTGCATGCACACCACATTTTTGCTATACAGTTCCCATATACGCTTTCAAGTTAAAAACCGTACGGGACCATATTAAAAAAAACGTATACATTGACTTAACATTGCAAACCGTATGTCAAACGCATCATCCGGTTTAGTCCGTTTTGCTTCTATGGTTTTTGCAATTTTTTTACCCATACCCAAAACCATAGCCTGCCACGGTTTTTGGTCCGGGTAAAAAAATGTATTGAAACCATATACGTTTTTTTGGGAGTCAATGGGAACCATACAGAACCGCTTACGGTTCCATCCAGTTTTCACCATACGGTTTTTGACTTTGCACAGTTTTTCTTCTTGGAATTCCAATCAAACAAATGACACTTTATTCATAATGGGGTGAAAAGTTAAAAACGTATACGTTTTTTTCTTAAAAAATGGATGCAACCGGACTTCATTTTTCAAACCATATACGTTTTTTTAACTGTATACGGGTTGAAATTTGTACACATGTTTTAATACAGTTTAGTCCGGGTTTTGAGGAATCCGTTTTTCATCAAAAACCTAGAGCTCTAAATCACTCTAGAGCAGTGTATACCAATTAGGGTGCCTCTGGTGGTTGCAGAACTACAACTCCCAGCATGCCCGGACAGCCTTCAGCTATTCTCTGCTAAAACTCTTATAGTGAGAGGCTGGACTAAGGTTAGCTCCTTTGTTTCATCCTTCTATGGGGAGAGGCTGCTGTCTGGCTGAGCAGACAGGTAGGGAGAGGCTGCTGTCTGGCTGAGCAGACAGATAAGGAGAGGCTGCTGTCAGGCTGGGCAGATAGCTCAGCTTAAACTGCTTACTCCATGCTCTCTTGCTCTGTACTGAACACTTACCTCCTGCAGAACAAAATAGTGATCTAGCTAAACTTGGCTAGATCTCTTCTAGCAAGATCCTGTAGTGTAGTGTCTCTGTAAGCCCTTATTTGCCCAAAGCCAGGTCTGGAAATCACAACAATATAAACAATATAAAACAGATTAAAGCATCATAAAACATTATGAAATAATGCAAAAAATGTAAAGCATCACAGATATCAAAACAGCATATAAAATATGGAATTTTACAGACAACACCCAACCACAAGACCCACAGGGAACCAAATGGACACTGCATATAGATTTTCCACCTCAGCTCTCTAGTTGTGCTACTTACCTAAAACATCTTGAACCTCTGTCTTATTTCATTGTTCCAGTATGCATTGCCTTAACTTATTAACGTGAGGAAGTTTGACCTTCATATCTCTGGCCATGGGGACATTTCTAGAAATAAACAACACATTCATCAGAGTCACAAGTCAATTGTTCTGAGGGAATTCTGTTATTGAAGGCCCATAAAGAAAACACATCCTATTGTATGGCAACGACGGTGACTGCGGAGAAGACGTGGTCGAACATCTTGCTTATTCTGACACCTCAAAAACTTCTCACATTGATTAGTTGTCACAGGAAATCGATTGCTTTGCCTCGAGGAATCTCATTAGAGGGGAATGTACACGGCTTATGTATTTAACTGTTTAATCATGTGATAAACAGAAAACTTATTTTAATCCAAATTGTGATCATCTAAAAACTCAGGATCAGTACAGGATAGGTAATGTAATGTATGTACACAGTGACCTCACCAGCAGAATAGTGAGTACAGCTCTGGAGTATAATACAGGATATAACTCAGGATCAGTACAGGATAAGTAATGTAATGTATGTACACAGTGACCCCACCAGCAGAATAGTGAGTGCAGCTCTGGAGAATAATACAGGATATAACGCAGGATCAGTACAGGATAAGTAATGTATGTACACAGTGACTCCACCAGCAGAATAGTGAGTACAGCTCTGGAGTATAATACAGGATATAACTCAGGATCAGTACAGGATAAGTAATGTAATGTATGTACACAGTGACTCCACCAGCAGAATAGTGAGTACAGCTCTGGAGTGCTGACCAATTAGTTGCGGGTGTGGTCGTGCTTCAGCTGTGCTGTGTGTCTGCTGTGTCTCCTGAGCTCCAGGGAATTACCATCTGTTCCACCTGGGGCCTGCTTCCTCCTCCCCAGGGAGGGAGTGGGTTTCCAGGCATGAGTGAGGGAGGTGAGGCCCAGGCTTCTGCTCCTTGGACTAGGCCGCAGGGGAGCAGTAGAAGCCAGCAAGCGGCCGGAACATCGGAGGATTTGGGGGTGAGGCGTTCCACAAGGAGTCGCAGCAATGCTGCTCCAACTCCCCCCACAGAGGCGAGAAGCTCCAAGGTGGGATCCTCCTTGGGAAAGCTGGGTGCTGCCAGTGGAAAGCTGGGTTCGTCCGGAAGAAGGCAGAGTGCTCACGGAGGTGAAGCCGACCTCAGTGAGGAAGGCTGGGGAGTGCTGAGGACCCGGGAGTCTATTTCCACCTATACCTCCCGGGTAAAAAGTCACCTCCGTGAGTATGAAGACGCCTGTAAGACCATCAGGAGGCTCCGAGAGGAACTGCGCTGTGCCCGGGCCAGAGCTAAGGTAACTCCTAAACGGAAAAAAACTGAGATCAAGGCAGAGATAAAAAGACTTATGGCTGACATGCAAGTTTTGGAGGAGAGGAGAGCAGCATTACTGGAGAAGAGTGGTCCATTTAAAGAAAAATTGGAAAATGAGGAGCGCTTCAGGGTGACAGAAGAAGAAAAAAATAAAAGGTTGATGGGGCTGCAACCTGAGAGCCAGGTGGATGATGCGGAGGAGATGGAGGAAGAACTACAGCCAGATCCACCTGGTGGCCTGCGGCAACAGCAGCAGGCCCCGTACAGTGGGCCCCCTGCACAGCAACCAGCAGTATCACCTGCCGACTCAGGAGAGGACAGTGACAGCAGCTACCAGGGAGGGGCGCTAATGGCCCAGATCCGCATGCTGGAATCCCCAGTGTGTCCTTAGAATCTGGTATTTGGAGATGAGCTCCCAAATGAGGCACCTGGGGGTAAGAAGAAAAAGACCAAGCCAAAGCAGCAAGAAGTGGTGAGTTACATCTACACCCCCCTCCCTGTAAACCCTGAGTCGGCCGCAGGGTCAGCTCATTGTGCAAGCCCCGTTACTCAGCCCAGCCCGTGTTCTGTGGTGGACTCGGTGCAAAGGTGCGGGGAGAGTACAGATACTAAAAGGGCGCAGAGCTCCATGCCTGTTTGCAGTAGCAGGGATGGAGCAGAGAAGGCATCGGCCGCAAGGCCGTACAATGAGGGCGGCCCAGCAGTGGGCAGAGAGGCAGACTCCGGTGCTGTAGTTCGCTCCCCTGTGGGAGAGGGGGGTGACTCAGTGCCGGAGGTAACAAAGGGCATAACAGACACTCCTAAAAGTAAAGAAAAACGTTTATTTTGCATTGGTGCCGCTGATCCCATTGATCAGCGGCGTCATGAGAAGACTGGAGATGATGCTGATGAGGCGGAGGGCACTAATAAGAACAGGGCTGGGGCCTCCTCTAGACCGGGCAAGCATGCTGCCCGGTCCCTTAAAGGGCCAGCGGAGGTTGTCCCAGCCCCAGTGCCCCGTGATGCTGAGGCAAAACAGGGAAAAACATCATCATCATCATCATCCTCGTTTCCCGGATTTGCTATTTCTGGTCCAGCTAGAGTGAATGAGAAGGTAAATGGGGGTGCGGGGTGTATGACTGGGGAGCGGATGGAGGTTAATGTTATTGGAGAAGGTGATTTTGCTGTTGCTGTAATTGGGGGTGGTGGTGATGGGACTACAGATGAGGCTATTGGAAACAATGTTGTTGGGGGAAGTGCTAATGTTGTTATTGGGGGTGGTGGGGATGTTGTCATTGGCAGTGGTGTAGGTGTAGGGTCTGGTCCGGTTGCCCCCTCAGTGGTGACAGATCATAGGAGTTATGCCAATGTCACTGCTGGGGGAAGTAGAATATTTTCCTCGTCTCCTGATTCTAGGGACGGTTTATTGCAGCGACGTCTCCTGGAGGCTCTGAAAAAGGGGGAAAGGTCGATTAATGTAGAGGGTAGAGCAGTTGATCTGTCTTTCTGGATAGAGAGACACGGTCTCTCTGCCTTCCGAGAGGAAAGAGGGGGCGATACTGTGTGGTCCCTCCCAACAGCCGGGGCAGGTAGTAACCGTAGGAATGTGGTTCGTCTTCAGTGGCAGGGCGAAGATATGTGTCCTTCAAGGACCAAAGTGGTTGAGCTCTTGCTAAGGATGGGCTTCAAGGCAGTCGATATCTTCGCCTTGATACATCCCTACGGTACTCCTGAATTCGATATCAGTTTTGTTCGGCCAGAGGGGCTTGAGCTTTTCTGGTCGAATTATGAATTGGTAAAGAATGAGCCCGGCTGGCGAGACTTTGCCGTACAGGCATTGTCTCGTCAAAACGAAATAAAAAAAGTGACCGTTTTGACCCGTAACGAATCACTCTCTTGTGTTGACATCATCACCTGCTTAGGACGGTATGGCGAGGTAATGGGGGTCCCGCAGAAGAACAGGGACGAGTTTGGCATCTGGTCAGGAGCCTGGACGTTTTTGGTAAAACTTAAGCGTTCAGGAAATACAGTTACCCATATTCCATCCTCTGCCTTTCTCGGTAGGGATCGTATCCAGATTTTCTACCGGGGTCAGCCGAAGCTCTGTCACAGATGTGGTGACCCCACACACTTCAGTGCAAACTGTACGGTGCAGAAATGTGCCTTGTGTGGGGGTGTAGGCCATCTTGCCGCATCTTGTGCAGAGATTAGGTGTCACCTGTGTGGTGACTTAGGTCACCCATTCAGTTGTTGTCCTCGTTCTTTCGCTAATGCGGTCTTGTCCCCAGCGGGTGAAGATCACGAGCCGGAATCTGCTGGGGAGGGGACTAGCAGGGGTGGAGGAACTGAGGGGTCAGTGAGGATCAGCAAGAGAAAGACACCAGCCCAACTAAGACGTCTTGATAAACGCCAAAGGGATAGGGTGATGGGGAAAGCCCGGGTCACCGGGACGACCTCTCATTCTGTCCCAGAGGCCAACCTTGCTGCTGAGACCCCGAGGGATGGCGAGTTGAATGAGGAGGTCAGGAGGATCCAGAATGAGGAAGGTGCCATCTCCTCAGATAGCGTGGAGGAGGATGATGGGGGATGGCAGAAGGAGACACGAAAGCGGGGTACAAGTAGAAAAAAGGGAGATTTGAGATCTTCTCCCACCCTGGTCCAGGTGCCAAAGGAAGGCAAAACTGACTCCCCTCTGGTTGGCCTGTCCAATCGATTCTGACCCCTCAGGGACATCTCCTCCTCTTCTTCGGAAGGGGAGGATGAGGGGGAGGTGGCAGAGGGGCTTCCAGGGGGCGCCGAGTCCTCTTCCCCTGGGGAGGTTATGTCCTCAGGGGAAGGGACTGGCCTAGAATCCGGAGATGAGGAAAGTAAAACGACGACTGGTGAGATGGACACTTCTATTTCTCTAAAAAGGGTGAAGAGTTCTTCTGATGTGGAGGGTGAGAAGGGGAGTGGGAAAAAGAAAGCTGTTTAACTCAATCACCCTCGATGGCGGCACCCTCTCCGTTGACGCTGGCGTCCATTAATGTCGCCAGCATTAAGTCAGATACAGCTCGTTTTGCTGCCTATGATTTTTTTTTGCCCATATTAATGCTGATATTTTATTTTTGCAGGAGACCAGGCTAACAGATATGTCATCTATCTACAAGGCTAAAAGAGAGTGGAGGAATGGGCCCTCCTACTGGTCTCTTGGGGCCGAGCCGTATAGTGGAGTGGCGGTCCTTTTTACCGCAGCGGTAGAATGCCGACGGGTTATCGAGTTAGAAATGGGGAGGTGCCTGATCTTAGATGTCCTTATGAGGGGACAAGAACTTCGCCTTATTAACATCTACGGCCCACAGTCTAAGTGGGACCGGAAGTGTCTCTTTATGAGGATCAAGCCCTATCTTTTTACAAGTCGGCAGGTGGTCTTTGGAGGGGACTTTAATGCTGTCACGAGGCCCCAAGACAGGGGAGGTGCCAGAGACAAGCTGACTTATGATAGCGTCGCCCTTAATAGCATAGCGAGTGAGGCTCGCCTGGTGGATGTCCACATCCGGCACACCCCAGGCCACGCGGGATTCACCTATCATAGGGGTAGTTGTAGGTCTAGGATAGACAGGTTTTATTTAAAGGAGGAAGCCGTCTCTTCAGCAGTGTCTGTTGTTGAGGTGGAGTTCTCCGATCACTGTTTAATTTTGTTTTCTCTGAATATCACAGAGACCCCCCGGATGGGCAGAGGCTATTGGAAGTTGAATTCGTCTCTCTTGGAAGAAGCGGAGATAAGACAGTCCTTTGAGGATTTTCTTCAGAGCCAGGTACCATTGCTGGGCCTTTGTAGCAGTAAGTCAGAGTGGTGGGAGATCTTCAAGGAAAGGGTTGCGAGATTCTTCCGCCAGCTCTCGGGCCTCAGAAGCCTAAACAGGTACCGCTTGTACCAGGGCCTGAGGAAGAAACTTGAGCACCTTGTCTCGACTGGAGGTAGTCGTGATGATATCTCCAGAGTGAAGTCCTTGCTGATGAAGTGCCAGTACGATAGGCACGCATCTTTGGTTTTTGAGAGGGATTACGGGAAGTACCGCTCGCCCGACCCTTACAGAAACTGCAAGATGTCAGTGAATAGTAAAGTAGTCTCAGGACTGATTGATAGTACGGGATCCTTGAAAAGGTCCAGATCAGGGATCCTGGAGGTTGTCAGATCCTTCTACTCGCACCTCTTGGGAAGGAAGGATCTAGATCGAGATAAGGTATCAGCTTTCTTGGCTGAAACCGTCCCTGAACCAGGAGTAGACCCCTCTCTTGACGTTTTGACAGAGATGATCCGGGAAGAGGAAGTCAGGATGGCTATTGATGGGCTTGCCCTCAAGAAGTCACCCGGTCCGGATGGCTTAACATCTGAGTTATATAAGACCTTTAAGGACACTTTGGTTCCCCTCTTGACCGCGGTTTTTAATGAGTGTCTATCCTCGGGCACTCTGCCAAAGTCAATGAGGAGGTCAGCGCTGATCATCCTGTCAAAGGGTAAAGACCCGTCCCACATTGAGAATTGGCGTCCCATAGCACTTCTCAATGCGGACAGAAAGATTCTGGCAAAAGTGCTGTTTAACCGGTTGGTGGAGTTTGCACCCCGGCTCCTTTCGGGGGCTCAGCATTGCTCTGTTCCGGGCCGCAGTACATTTAGTGCTGTACTCAGTGTCCGGGAGGCTGTGGAGCAGGGTAGGGCTGGCCACTGGAAGGGGTACTTGATGTCCTTGGATCAGGCAAAAGCGTTTGATCGGGTTAACCATGAGTACCTCTGGTCTGTCCTTCTGAGATATGGTCTGCCAGGGGGGTTTGTTGATTGGCTTAAGACCTTGTATGTAGGGGCAGAGAGTTTCCCGCTTGTGAATGGTTGGATTGGCTGCTCTTTTGAGGTTGGGTCTGGTGTCCGTCAGGGTTGTCCTTTGAGCCCTTTGCTGTACGTGTTTGCAATCGATCCTTTCCTTAGAAGAATTGATTGTGGACCGTTGGCGGGGGTGAGAATGGACCTGGTGGTGCCGGATTTGGCTCTGAGGGCGGTAGCGTATGCTGATGATGTCACCGTGTTTGTCTCCTCACAAGAGGAAGGCCAATGGGTGATGTCAGAGGTGGACCGCTACTCGGAGGCATCCGGGTCCAAGATCAATCAGGATAAGTGTGAGAGTCTCTGGCTGGGAGGGGGAGATCCTGATTTTGATCTCCCGGACGCCCTTCCAGAGCCTCAGGAATCCGCAAAAGTCCTCGGCATCGAATTTGGTCAAGGGGATTACCCCAAACAAAACTGGGACAGCAGGCTTAAGATCGCCGCTCAGAAGGTGGATCAGTGGAAGGGTTGGTCTTTGACCCTCCGGGAAAGGGTTAACCTGATGAAAACTTTCCTGCTCCCTTTGCTGATATATCTGGGCAGTGTATGCATGTTGCCAGAACCTCTTTGGACCCGGGTCTACAGTGTGTTCTTCCAAATGTTATGGGGGAATAGACTGAACCTAGTGAAGAGGGAGGTTACTTACCGTACGAGGAGACTAGGGGGGTTGTGTATGGTCAACCCTGTGGTGTTCCTAGTGAATACCTTTCTTAAGACCAATATAGCAAACCTCTGGTCAGAGAGGGCTCCTCCGTGGGTATCCTCCTGTAGGGGATGGTTTCAGCCTTTCTTCCAGGAATGGGAGACAGGAGGGCAAGTGAAGGATCTTCGCACACCACACGGGCATCTCCCGGCTTATGCTACCCCGGTTCTGAAGGTTATTCGTCGGTGGGGTCTGGGGATGTGGGAGATTAGGACTCTGTCGAGGAAATTCCTTGACAAGAGGGTCCTGTCTTCTCATTTCCAGAGGCCATTGGCGCTCAAGGACTGCCCAAGTCGGGATCTGGAGGTGGGTTTAGAGCTTTTGAATTCTATCAGGATCCCCTTGAAGTTTTGGGACTTGACTTGGCGCTGCTTCCATGGGAAACTGTGTGTGAGGGACAATCTGAAGTGCAGGAGCTCTGATGACCGGGGATGTCCCCGCGAAGAGTGTGGAGGCATGCTGGAAAGCATGGAGCATTTTCTGCTTCATTGTCCCTTTAACACAGAGGTTTACAACAGGGTGGGCGCTTCCATTGGTTGGCCTCGGCTGGCCAGTCTCTCCTATGCGGAATGGGCCTATGGGGCATTCAGAAACCTTGGAGGCTGGGACCGGTGCACTTTATTCCTAGTCAGCTCAGTGGTCAGGTATTACACGTGGAACGCACGGTGTTTAGTGTCGACGCAGCGTAAAATCCTCCCTGTGGGTGAGGTGGTTAGGAACATTCTTGGTGACCTGGTGAAGGTGCGTTCTCTGGAGTACGAGAGGCTGGGTGCTGGCAGGGCCTCTCGTCTGTGGAGGGGCTCTGCCTTTAAAGTGCCTTAGCCTGTTGAAAAGCCTTATTGTTGTTTGTTGTTTGGTTTGTATAGTTTGCATTATTTTGTATATATTTGTTTTGTTTGTACATTTATGTATATGTGTATATATGTATATATATATATATATATATTGTGTTTTTTTTTCTAGGGGTTGTGTTGTGTTGGGGTTCAGTGTTAGGTTGGGTGGTGGGTAGATGGGGGGAGGGGGGTTTCTGTGTGGGACTTTTTATTAAAAAAAAATAAATCCTGGACTGGTTCATGGACGTCTGTTATCATGTACTGGGGGCATGGGATGCGGGACCAGCTCAGGGCCAAAAAAAAATAAAAATAAATAAAAAAAATACATTGTATATTCTGTTTTTCTGTTTGCGGTGTTTGTTGGTGGTTTGACATATTTATTATTTTGGGTGGGGAAATGCAACCGGACCAGTTTTTTAGTTATTATTGTTGTTATTATTATTACTGTTATTATTATTACTGTAAGTATTATTATTATTGTAGAGTGTTTAGTAGTTGTTGTTATTATAGCGGTGTGTTTGGTGAGAATGAGGCTGGACCAGAAGATACTTGGTTGGACATTTTTGGACTAATATGGACTCATTATTGTATATATTATACAGGTGTATGTTGTTTGTATTATTGTTATGGTGATGTTTGTTCTTTTTGTAATGTTTTATATTTTTTAATAAAAGATCTACAGGATAAACTCAGGATCAGTACATGATACATGATATAATGTATTTGCAAACTGATTCAATCAAACAATGGTGTTTAGAGGTAATGCTATGTTAGTAAGCAGAATATAATAGGAGTAACCAGACTAATTTAAGGTGTACCTGTTACTAAGCAAAATAATAAAAAAAACTAACTAAATTAATAAATAAAAATCAAGGATATTACTCACACTGTAATTGGGACCATGTTGCTATCACTTTTATCTGTGTTGACTCTAGTTCTGGCCAGTTAACAGCCCCGGTGTGCTGCTCAGATCTCCTGCATTCCTCTCCCTAGCAGGGTGCGTGTCCCTGAGAAAGCTGTCTCAGCTTCCTGATGTTGTGTGTATCTCAGTGCATGCTGCAGGGATCCAGATGACCAGCTTGGAGAACAGGGAAGACACAGCTGGGAAATGAATATCAAATTAGCCTGTATGGAGACATCTAGTGGACAGAATTATAATGGCCATATATAAGGTAAAATCCTTGATATTTTTTAAAAGGAATATATTAGACATAGTCTTATCATTACTATATCTGCAATATATCAATATATTATGTCATTGACAAGTCCTCTTTAAAGGGGTACTCCACTGGCCAGAGTTCGGAAATGAATGCTCTGAATGCTGTTTTCGCACTGTGGGGGTCGGCCACGCTCCCTCGCAACATCATGGTCACATCCCCTCAATGCAAGTCAATAGGAGGGGGTGTGACAGCCGTCACGCCCCCTCCCATTGACTTGTATTGAGGGGACGTGGCCATGACGCCACGAGGGGGCATGTCCAACCCCCGCAGCGCGAAAACAGCGTTCGGAGCATTTACTTCCAGACGCTGGCCAGTGGAGTACCCCTTTAAATGTGAAGATATGTATAGAATACAATAGAAAGTTTCAGTGAACCAGTCTGAGAACTCTTAGCCATTCAGATGCAATGAAAAGGCAAACATGGCGGCATTTAGGGGGTGCACTAACTTTTGTTCGTTAGGGCATCTCATACATTAATTCATTCCCTTCATATAAAGCCAAGCTGTTCCATCTTTCCTCCCCGCATGGCGCTCGTCCATATCGACTCTCCCTCGAGTGCTCACTGCTATAGCTGTAAAGTTTACACAGCGCCATAATATCCACCAGTAAAATATTCCACTGAAATTGCATATTAAATTCAAGAGAATTGCCAGGAAGATGGTGACAGCGCAAATAGGAACAGTGGCCAGATCGCAGCTGTAAGTGACTACATCAATAAGGTTTATAGCCTCCAAATGGCTTCATGCAGTGTCAGGAGTTCACAGGAAGAATAGTGGATATCATTCTGCAGATTCTTCATTCACATCCGACTTTGAGTTCCTAAAATATCATATTCCGAGCATTAAAGTGACCTGGTGTGTTATATGACATCATAGAAAGGTGTCAGAGATAGGATGGGGGGAAGGGGGAGTATGGCATTGTAGATCAGTAGGATCAGTACAGGATAAGTAATGTAACGTATGTACACAGTGATCTCACCAGCAGAATAGTGAGTACAGCCCTGGAGTATAATACAGGATATAACTCAGGATCAGTACAGGATAAGTAATGTAATGTATGTACACAGTGACCCCACCAGCACAATAGTGAGTACAGCTCTGGAGTATAATACAGGATATAACTCAGGATCAGTACAGGATAAGTAATGTAATGTATGTACACAGTGACCTCACCAGTAGAATAGTGAGTACAGCTCTGGAGTATAATACAGGATATAACTCAGGATCAGTACAGGATAAGTAATGTATGTACACAGTGACCTCACCAGCAGAATAGTGAGTACAGCTCTGGAGTATAATACAGGATATAACTCAGGATCAGTACAGGATAAGTAATGTAATGTATGTACACAGTGACCTCACCAGCAGAATAGTGAGTACAGCTCTGGAGTATAATACAGGATATAACTCAGGATCAGTACAGGATAAGTAATGTAATGTATGTACACAGTGAACTTACCAGCAGAATAGTGAGTACAGCTCTGGAGTATAATACAGGATATAACTCAGGATCAGTACAGGATAAGTAATGTAATGTATGTACCCAGTGACCTCACCAGCAGAATAGTGAGTACAGCTCTGGAGTATATTACAGGATATAACTCAGGATCAGTACAGGATAAGTAATGTAATGTATGTACACAGTGATCTCACCAGCAGAATAGTGAGTACAGCTCTGGAGTGCTGACCAATTAGTTGCGGGTGTGGTCGTGCTTCAGCTGTGCTGTGTGTCTGCTGTGTCTCCTGAGCTCCAGGGAATTACCATCTGTTCCACCTGGGGCCTGCTTCCTCCTCCCCAGGGAGGGAGTGGGTTTCCAGGCATGAGTGAGGGAGGCGAGGCCCAGGCTTCTGCTCCTCGGACTAGGCCGCAGGGGAGCAGTAGAAGCCAGCAAGCGGCCGGAACATCGGAGGATTTGGGGGTGAGGCGTTCCACCAGGAGTCGCAGCAATGCTGCTCCAACTCCCCCCACAGAGGTGAGAAGCTGCAAGGCTGGATCCTCCTCGGAAAAGCTGGGTGCAGCCAGCGCAAAGCTGGGTTTGTCTGGAAGAAGGCAGAGTGCTCACGGAGGTGAAGCCGACCTCAGTGAGGAAGGCTGGGGAGTGCTGAGGACCCGGGAGTCTATCTCCACCTATACCTCCCGGGTAAAAAGTCACCTCCGTGAGTATGAAGACGCCTGTAAGGCCATCAGGAGGCTCCGAGAGGAACAGCGGTGTGCCCGTGCCAAGGCCAAGATTACTCCAAAAAGGAAAAAGACAGAGATCCAGGAGCAGATAAAGACACTAATGTCTGAAATACAAGTTTTGGAGGAGAGGAGAGCTGAATTATTGGAGAAGAGTGGTCCATTTAAAGAGAAACTGGAAAATGAGGAGCGCTTCAGGGTGAAAGAAGAAGATAAAAATAAAAGGTTGATGGGGCTGCAACCTGAGAGCCAGGTGGATGATGCGGAGGAGATGGAGGAAGAACAACAGCCAGATCCACCTGGTGGCCTGCGGCAACAGCAGCAGGCCCCGTACAGTGGGCCCCCTGCACAGCAACCAGCAGTATCACCTGCCGACTCAGGGGAGGACAGTGACAGCAGCTACCAGGGAGGGGCGCTAATGGCCCAGATCCGCATGCTGGAATCCCCAGTGTGTCCTCAGAACCTGGTGTTTGGAGATGAGCTCCCAAATGAGGCACCTGGGGGTAAGAAGAAAAAGAAGACCAAGCCAAAGCAGCAAGAAGTGGTGAGTTACATCTACACCCCCCTCCCTGTAAATCCTGAGTCGGCCGCAGGGTCAGCTCATTGTGCAAGCCCCGTTACCCAGCCCAGCCCGTGTTCTGTGGTGGACTCGGTGCAAAGGTGCGGGGAGAGTACAGATACTAAAAGGGCGCAGAGCTCCATGCCTGTTTGCAGTAGCAGGGATGGAGCAGAGAAGGCATCGGCCGAAAGGCCGTACAGTGAGGGCGGCCCAGCGGTGGGCAGAGAGGCAGACTCCGGTTCTGTAGTTCGCTCCCCTGTGGGAGAGGGGGGTGACTCAGTGCCGGAGGTAACAAAGGGCATAACAGACACTCCTAAAAGTAAAGAAAAACGTTTATTTTGCATTGGTGCCGCTGATCCCATTGATCAGCGGCGCCATGAAAAGACTGGAGATGATGCTGATGAGGCGGAGGGCACTAATAAGAACAGGGCTGGGGCCTCCTCTAGACCGGGCAAGCATGCTGCCCGGTCCCTTAAAGGGCCAGCGGAGGTTGTCCCAGCCCTAGTGCCCCGTGATGCTGAGGCAAAACGGGAAAAAATGTCATCATCGTCATCGTTTGCCGGATTATCTGTTTCTGGTCCAGCCAGTGTGAATGAGAAGGTAAATGGGGGTACGGGGTGTATGACTGGGGAGCGGATGGAGGTTAATGTTATTGGAGAAGGTGATTTTGCTGTTGCTGAAATTAGGGGTGGTGATGGGACTACAGATGATGTTATTGGAAACAATGCTGTTGGGGGAAGTGCTAATGTTGTTATTGAGGGTGGTGGGGATGTTGTCATTAGAAGTGGTGTAGGTGTAGGGTCTGGTCCGGTTGCCCCCCCAGTGGTGACAGATCATAGGAGTTATGCCAATGTCACTGCTGGGGGAAGTAGAATACTTTCCTCGTCTCCTGACTCTAGGGACGGTTTATTGCAGCGACGTCTCCTGGAAGCTCTGAAAAAGGGGGAAAGGTCGATTAATGTAGAGGGTAGAGCAGTTGATCTGTCCTTCTGGATAGAGAGACACGGTCTCTCTGCCTTCCGAGAGGAAAGAGGGGGCGATACTGTGTGGTCCCTCCCAACAGCCGGGGCAGGTAGTAACCGTAGGAATGTGGTCCGTCTTCTGTGGCAGGGCGAAGATATGTGTCCTTCAAGGACCAAAGTGGTTGAGCTCTTGCTAAAGATGGGCTTCAAGGCAGTTGATATCTTTGCCTTGATACATCCCTACGGTGCTCCTGAATTCGATATCAGTTTTGTTCGGCCAGAGGGGCTTGAGCTTTTCTGGTCGAATTATGAATTGGTAAAGAATGAGCCCGGCTGGCGAGACTTTGCCGTACAGGCATTGTCTCGTCAAAACGAAATCAAGAGAGTGACCATTTTGACCCGTAACGAATCACTCTCTTGTGTTGACATCATCACCTGGTTAGGACGGTATGGTGAGGTAATGGGGGTCCCGCAGAAGAACAGGGACGAGTTTGGCATCTGGTCAGGAGCCTGGACGTTTTTGGTAAAACTTAAACGTTCAGGAAATACAGTTACCCATATTCCATCCTCTGCCTTTCTCGGCAGGGATCGTATCCAGATTTTCTACCGGGGTCAGCCGAAGCTCTGTCACAGATGTGGTGACCCCACACACTTCAGTGCAAACTGTACGGTGCAGAAATGTGCCTTGTGTGGGGGTGTAGGCCATCTTGCCGCATCTTGTGCAGAGATTAGGTGTCACCTGTGTGGTGACTTAGGTCACCCATTCAGTCGTTGCCCTCGTTCTTTCGCTAATGCAGTCTTGTCCCCAGCGGGTGAAGATCACGAGCCGGAATCTGCTGGGGAGGGGACTAGCAGGGGTGGAGGAACTGAGGGGTCAGTGAGGAACAGCAAGAGAAAGACACCAGCCCAACTAAGACGTCTTGATAAACGCCAAAGGGATAGGTTGATGGGGAAAGCCCGGGTTACTGGGACGACCTCTCATTCTGTCCCAGAGGCCAACCTTGCTGCTGAGACCCTGAGGGATGGCGAGCTGAATGAGGAGGTCAGGAGGATCCAGAATGAGGAAGGTGCCATCTCCTCAGATAGCGTGGAGGAGGATGATGTGGGATGGCAGAAGGAGACACGAAAGCGGGGTACAAGATTTGAGATCTTCTCCCACCCTGGTCCAGGTGCCAAAGGAAGGCAAAACTGACTCCCCTCTGGTTGGCCTTTCCAATCGATTCCGACCCCTCAGGGACATCTCCTCCTCTTCTTCGGAAGGGGAGGATGAGGGGGAGGTGGCAGAGGGGCTTCCAGGGGGCGCCGAGTCCTCTTCCCCTGGGGAGGTTATGTCCTCGGGGGAAGGGACTGGCCTAGAATCCGGAGACGAGGAAAGTAAAACGACGTCTGGTGAGATGGACACTTCCATTTCTCTAAAGAGGGTGAAGAGTTCTTCTGATGTGGAGGGTGAGAAGGGGAGTGGGAAAAAGAAAGCTGTCTAACTCAATCACCCTTGATGGCGGCACCCTCTCCGTTGACTCTGGCATCCATTAATGTTGCCAGCATTAAGTCAGATACAGCTCGATTTGCGGCCTATGATTTTTTTGCCCATATTAATGCTGATATTTTATTTTTGCAGGAGACCAGGCTAACAGATATGTCATCTATCTACAAGGCTAAAAGAGAGTGGAGGAATGGGCCCTCCTACTGGTCTCTTGGGGCCGAGCCGTATAGCGGAGTGGCGGTCCTTTTTACCGCAGCGGTAGAATGCCGACGGGTTATCGAGTTAGAAATGGGAAGGTGCCTGATCTTAGATGTCCTCATGAGGGGACAAGAACTTCGCCTTATTAACATCTACGGCCCACAGTCTAAGTGGGACCGGAAGTGCCTCTTTATGAGGATCAAGCCCTATCTTTTTACAAGTCGGCAGGTGGTCTTTGGAGGGGACTTTAATGCTGTCACGAGGCCCCAAGACAGGGGAGGTGCCAGAGACAAACTGACTTATGATAGCGTCGCCCTTAATAGCATAGCGAGTGAGGCTCGCCTGGTGGATGTCCACATCCGGCACACCCCAGGCCACGTGGGATTCACCTATCATAGGGGTAGTTGTAGGTCTAGGATAGACAGGTTTTATTTAAAGGAGGAGGCCGTCTCTTCAGCAGTGTCTGTTGTTGAGGTGGAGTTCTCCGATCACTGTTTAATTTTGTTTTCTCTGAATGTCACAGAGACCCCCCGGATGGGCAGAGGCTATTGGAAGCTGAATTCGTCTCTCTTGGAAGAAGCGGAGATAAGACAGTCCTTTGAGGATTTTCTTCAGAGCCAGGTACCATTGCTGGGCCTTTGTAACAGTAAGTCAGAGTGGTGGGAGATCTTCAAGGAAAGGGTTGCGAGATTCTTCCGCCAGCTCTCGGGCCTCAGAAGCCTAAATAGGTACCGCTTGTACCAGGGCCTGAGGAAGAAACTTGAGAACCTTGTCTCGACTGGAGGTAGCCGAGAGGATATCTCCAGAGTGAAGTCCTTGCTGATGAAGTGCCAGTACGATAGGCACGCATCTTTGGTTTTTGAGAGGGATTACGGGAAGTACCGCTCGCCCGACCCTTACAGAAACTGCGAGATGTCAGTGAATAGTAAAATAGTCTCAGGACTGATTGATAGTACGGGATCCTTGAAAAGGTCCAGATCAGGGATCCTGGAGGTCATCAGATCCTTCTACTCGCACCTCTTGGGAAGGAAGGATCTAGATCGAGATAAGGTGTCAGCTTTCTTGGCTGAAACCATCCCTGAACCAGGAGTAGACCCCTCTCTTGACGTTTTGACAGAGATGATCCGGGAAGAGGAAGTCAGGATGGCTATTGATGGGCTTGCCCTCAAGAAGTCACCCGGTCCGGATGGCTTAACATCTGAGTTCTATAAGACCTTTAAGGACACTTTGGTTCCCCTCTTGACTGCGGTTTTTAATGAGTGTCTATCCTCGGGCACTCTGCCAAAGTCAATGAGGAGGTCAGCGCTGATCATCCTGTCAAAGGGTAAAGACCCGTCCCACATTGAGAATTGGCGTCCCATAGCACTTCTCAATGCGGACAGAAAGATTCTGGCAAAAGTGCTGTTTAACCGGCTGGTGGAGTTTGCACCCCGGCTCCTTTCGGGGGCTCAGCATTGCTCTGTTCCGGGCCGCAGTACATTCAGTGCTGTGCTCAGTGTCCGAGAGGCTGTGGAGCAGGGTAGGGCTGGCCACTGGAAGGGGTATTTGCTGTCCTTGGATCAGGCAAAAGCGTTTGATCGGGTTAACCATGAGTACCTCTGGTCTGTCCTTCTGAGATATGGCCTGCCAGGGGGTTTTGTTGATTGGCTTAAGACCTTGTATGTAGGGGCAGAGAGTTTCCCGCTTGTGAATGGTTGGATTGGCCGCTCTTTTGAGGTTGGGTCTGGTGTCCGTCAGGGTTGTCCTTTGAGCCCTTTGCTGTACGTGTTTGCAATCGATCCTTTCCTTAGAAGGATTGGTTGTGGACCGTTGGCGGGGGTGAGAATGGACCTGGCGGTGCCGGATTCGGCTCTGAGGGTGGTAGCGTACGCTGATGATATCACCGTGTTTGTCTCCTCACAAGAGGAGGGCAGATGGGTGGTGTCAGAGGTGGACCGCTACTCGGAGGTATCCGGGTCCAAGATCAATCAGGATAAGTGTGAGAGTCTCTGGCTGGGAGGGGGAGATCCTGATTTTAATCTCCCGGACGCCCTTCCAGAGCCCCAGGAATCCGCAAAAGTCCTCGGCATCGAATTTGGTCAAGGGGATTACCCCAAACAAAACTGGGACAGCAGGCTTAAGATCGCCGCTCAGAAGGTGGATCAGTGGAAGGGTTGGTCTTTGACCCTCCGGGAAAGGGTTAACCTGATGAAAACTTTCCTGCTCCCTTTGCTGATATATCTGGGCAGTGTATGCATGTTGCCAGAACCTCTTTGGACCCGGGTCTACAGTGTGTTCTTCCAAATGTTATGGGGGAATAGACTGAACCTAGTGAAGAGGGAGGTTACTTACCGTACGAGGAGACTTGGGGGGTTGTGTATGGTCAACCCCGTGGTATTCCTAGTGAATACCTTTCTTAAGACCAATATAGCAAACCTCTGGTCAGAGAGGGCTCCTCCGTGGGTATCCTCCTGTAGGGGATGGTTTCGGCCTTTCTTCCAGGATTGGGAGACAGGAGGGCAAGTGAAGGATCTTCGCACACCACACGGGCATCTCCCGGCTTACGCTACCCCGGCTCTGAAGGTTATTCGTCGATGGGGTCTGGGGATGTGGGAGATTAGGACTCTGTCGAGGAAATTCCTTGACAAGAGGGTCCTGTCTTCTCATTTCCAGAGGCCATTGGCGCTCAAGGACTGCCCAAGTCGGGATCTGGAGGTGGGTTTAGAGCTTTTGAATTCTATCAGGATCCCCTTGAAGTTTTGGGATTTGACTTGGCGCTGCTTCCATGGGAAACTGTGTGTGTGGGACAATCTGAAGTGCAGGAGCTCTGATGACCGGGGATGTCCCCGCGAAGAGTGTGGAGGCATGCTGGAAAGCATGGAGCATTTTCTGCTTCATTGTCCCTTTAACACAGAGGTTTACAACAGGGTGGGCGCTTCCATTGGTTGGCCTCGGCTGGCCAGCCTCTCCTATGCGGAATGGGCCTATGGGGCATTCAGAAACCTTGGAGGCTGGGACCAGTGCACTTTATTCCTAGTCAGCTCAGTGGTCAGGTATTACACATGGAACGCACGGTGTTTAGTGTCGACGCAGCGTAAAATCCTCCCTGTGGGTGAGGTGGTTAGGAACATTCTTGGTGACCTGGTGAAGGTGCGTTCTCTGGAGTACGAGAGGCTGGGTGCTGGCAGGGCCTCTCGTCTGTGGAGGGGCTCTGCCTTTAAAGTGCCTTAGCCTGTCGTCTCCCCCTGGTGGTGGGCTGATGCTGGCACATTAGTCTTTTTGTTTTGTGCTGTAGATATATGGTGATATAGGGCTTGCAGGCACTGAACTTGAGCTTTAGGGGTTTGTGTGATTGAAAAGCCTTATTGTTGTTTGTTGTTTGGTTTGTATAGTTTGTATTATTTTGTATATATTTGTTTTGTTTGTACATTTATGTATATGTGTATATATGTATATATATTGTTTTTTTTCTAGGGGTTGTGTTGTGTTAGGGTTTAGTGTTAGGTTGGGTGGTGGGTAGATGGGGGGAGGGGGGTTTCTGTGTGGGACCTTTTATTAAAAAAAAAAAAAAATCCTGGACTGGTTCATGGACGTCTGGTATCATGTACTGGGGGCATGGGATGCGGGACCAGCTCAGGGCCAAAAAAAAATAAAAAAAAATAAAAAAAAAAATAAACATTGTATATTCTGTTTTTCTGTTTGCGGTGTTTGTTGGTGGTTTGACACATATTTATTATATTTATTATTTTGGGTGGGGAAATGCAACCGGACCAGTTTTTAGTTATTATTGTTGTTATTATTATTACTGTAAGTATTATTATTATTGTAGAGTGTTTAGTAGTTGTTGTTATTATAGCGGTGTGTTTGGTGAGAATGAGGCTGGACCAGAAGATACTTGGTTGGACATTTTTGGACTAATATGGACTCATTTTTGTATATATTATACAGGTGTATGTTGTTTGTATTATTGTTATGGTGATGTTCGTTCTTTTTGTAATGTTTTATATTTTTTAATAAAAGATCTACAGGATATAACTCAGGATCAGTACAGGATCAGTAATGTAATGTATGTACACAGTGACCTCACCAGCAGAATAGTGAGTACAGCTCTGGAGTATAATACAGAATATAACTCAGGATCAGTACAGGATAAGTAATGTAATGTATGTACACGGTGACCTCACCAGCACAATAGTGAGTACAGCTCTGGAGTATAATACAGGATATAACTCAGGATCAGTACAGGATAAGTAATGTAATGTATATACACAGTGACCCCACCAGCAGAATAGTGAGTACAGCTCTGGGGTATAATACAGGATATAACTCAGGATCAGTACAGGATAAGTAATGTAATGTATGTACACAGTGACCCCACCAGCAGAATAGTGAGTACAGCTCTGGAGTATAATACAGGATATAACTCAGGATCAGTACAGGATAAGTAATGTATGTACACAGTGACCTCACCAGCAGAATAGTGAGTACAGCTCTGGAGTATAATACAGGATATAACTCAGGATCAGTACAGGATAAGTAATGTAATGTATGTACACAGTGACCCCACCAGCAGAATAGTGAGTACAGCTCTGGAGTATAATACAGGATATAACTCAGGATCAGTACAGGATAAGTAATGTAATGTATGTACACAGTGACCCCACCAGCAGAATAGTGAGTACAGCTCTGGAGTATAATACAGACTTCATGTACCACCACTGACAGCATCTTTTGATCTTTGCTCATGACATGCCCAACGAAATGTTTCCCTGCACCCAAAAACCCCATCCAGTACCCAGTCGACATAGATAAGAAAATGTGTTTGAAGATGTCATTGTGTGTTGTTAGGGACCGTGTAATGATATGTATACCGCCCTGCAGGCAATACTATTAATATTTCAGGCCTATAATAAAGTGTTTGTAAATGTTATCAATAAGACAATATGGCTTTTTGTTACATTAAGCCAGTGGTCTCCAAACTGCGGCCCTCCAGATGTTGCAAAACTACAACTCCCAGCATGCCCGGACAGCCAACGGCTGTCCAGGCATGCTGGGAGTTGTAGTTTTGCAACATCTGGAGGGCCGCAGTTTGGAGACCACTGCTTTAAGCAGTCATTGGAGATAGATCTACAAGATCTGATCCAAATCCAAAAAAACAAGCGACTGCTATTGAAAATAATAAGAGGTTTGTTGCAGCAAAACAGAAGCGACTGTTAGCGGAGCCTGTTCTCAGCGTAAAGCCTCAGATCGCCCTAAGACTGATGGCCGCCGCCGTCTTCAAGCTAAATGAGAATTTCTTGCATGAATGGCTGCCACCTTTCACTGTTGATGGAACAAACAGCCATTTAGGAAAACATCTTTTTTTTTTTTTCCACTTTAAAGATTACGGCTTTGTCACCAGCGTTTTTCATATAGGCAGCTGCGTACATCACCACTACGGAATAAAGTGTGAATAAATGAAGTGTAAATAAAGGATAGCTGTATCTATTATACGGGACCGGAGCTGGCAGAAAGAATAGGCCTCCAGATTAACAATAGCTCAGTTATCATCAGGGTAAAAATGTGCATGGGTGTGATGTCACTTACTCATGACCTTGTGGGTGTGATGTCACTTACTCATGACCTTGTGGGTGTGATGTCACTTACTTATGGCCATGTGGTTATGATGTCACTTACTCACGACCTTGTGGGTGTGATATCACTTATTTATGGCCATCTGGGTGTGATGTCACTTACTCATGACCTTGTGGTTGTGATGTCACTTACTCATGGCCTTGTGGGTGTGATGTCACTTACTCATGGCCATGTGGGTGTGATGTCACTTACTCATGGCCATCTGGGTGGGATGTCATTTACTTATGGCCATCTGGGTGTGATGTCACTTACTCATGGCCATCTGGGTGTGATGTCACTTATTCATGGCCATGTAGTTGTGATGTCACTTACTCATGGCCTTGTGGCTGTGATGTCACTTACTCATGGCCAAGTGGGTGTGATGTCACTTACTCATGGCCATCTGGGTGTGATGTCACTTACACATGGTCATGTGGGTGTGATGTCACTTTCTGATGGCCATGTGGGTGTGATGTCACTTACCTATGGCCATCTGGGTGTGTTGTCACTTACTTATGGCCATCTGGGTGTGTTGTCACTTACTTATGGCCATCTGGGTGTGAAGTCACTTACTTATGGCCATCTGGGTGTGTTGTCACTTACTTATGGCCATCTGGGTGTGATGTCACTTACTCATGGCCTTGTGGTTGTGATGTCACTTACTCATGGCCTTGTGGTTGTGATGTCACTTACTCATGGCCATCTGGGTGTTATGTCACTTACTTATGGCCATCTGGGTGGGATGTCACTTACTTATGGCCATCTAGGTGTGATGTCACTTACTCATGGCCATGTGGGTGTGATGTCTTTTTCTGATGGCCTTGTGGGTGTGATGTCACTTACCTATGGCCATCTGGGTGTGATGTCACTTACTTATGGCCATCTGGGTGTGATGTCACTTACTCATGGCCATCTGGGTGTGATGTCACTTACCCATGGCCATGTGGGTGTGATGTCACTTTCTGATGGCCTTGTGGGTGTGATGTCACTTACCTATGGCCATCTGGGTGTGTTGTCACTTACTTATGGCCATCTGGGTGTGAAGTAACTTACTCATGGCCATCTAGGTGTGATGTCACTTACTCATGACCTTGTGGTTGTGATGTCACTTACTCATGGCCTTGTGGTTGTAATGTCACTTACTCATGGCCATGTGGGTGTGATGTCACTTACTCATGGCCTTGTGGTTGTGATGTCACTTACTCATGGCCATCTGGTTGTGATGTAACTTACTTATGGCCATCTGGGTGTGATATCACTTACTTATGGCCATGTGGGTGTGATGTCACTTACTCATCACCATATGGGTGCGGGGCAGCCATCAAAAATTTTAGCGCCCCGTACACAGCTCAAGGCCTGCCCCCCCCTACATACACCCCATGGCCCACCCCCGAGTCCGCGTCTATGGCCTGCCCACTATCTTCCCCATCGTCTATGATAAAATACAAACATACAATTATGCTTCACACGCCTACGCGTAAGGCGGGGAAGAGTTAGCCCTAAACTGACCACGAACCTCTTTCCCTGCCTACTTGCCCAACCACCCTATTGGCGACTAATGTTAACTGGGCACCAGTCCCTTCCTAACTACAGTGCAGGGGCATAATAGTCAACATAATAAACAAGTACTGTGCAGGTCAGGGACAAAGTCAATAAACCAGAATACAGAATACATAGTAGCACAAAACAGACACCATGCAACAGGAAACAAGGTAACAGGAATATAACGTGCAGACAACAGCCAACACAAGATAAACGGCAGATATGAAATATGAACAGGACAGGTAAACCAGGAATTATATATGGCGAGATATATCCAGGGATGCAGAGGATGAACAAGGTGAGACTGAAGACAGACAATATATAAATGAAGGATATGAAAATACTAGAATGACAAGAACAACCACAAATGCACAAAGACCCATAGGTCTGAACACAGCCCAAAAACTGTATACTTACCCCTTACTAGAGCTTTTAGCAGGATCTCTATGTGGCTCTCTGCCTCTGTCTTACTCTGCTGCTCCCTCCTTCTCTGCCCCTCTCCATAGATCTCTATAGTCAGCTGTAACCTGATTCCTCAGTGAGCTTATCAATCTAGAGACTGATTGTTAGCAGTTATTCCGAGTGAGTGATGAGTTTAAAGGGGTACTCCGGCCCTAAGACATCTTATCCCCTATCCAAAGGATGATAGGGGCATAGGGGCAGTGAACTGGGAGGATTATGAAAATTTAACAAGATCATGACAGGTACTCTTTAATGCGGCTAGAAAAAATCTCTGTGACTGTGACTTTGTTTTGTGAAGTTTAACAAAGTTTTTTTTTTCATCTAATAAAAAGATATTTCTGATTGCTGACTTGTAAGACTATTGAAGACTGTTACTTTTCTATATCTACAGAACATTTCTGTTGCCGTAGCAACTGTAAAATGAAATAAACGCTCCACTAAATGGACTTTTTCAGCTTGTGTGAAAAAAATAAAAATAATAATAATCCTTTTTTTTTCCCTTTTAAAGTAAGAAAGCGGGGGGAGCGGAACATTTTTTAGGTGGATTGGCGGGTTCACGTTCCCCACTTTTAGAAGACCAATACACTGATAAGGGGTAATGCGGTGCGCTTATGAAATATTATTCTTAATTTTTAATTGTGTAGGTGTGAAATAAAAAAAATAAAAATAAAAATGTTATTTATATATATATATATATATATATATATATATATATATATATATATATATATATATACATATAAATAGAACATCTGGGAAGGAACCGGCACTGTGTTCAGGACTCCAGGTCCAGGTGGGTGCTCTGCTGCTGGGGACAGGACTCAATGTCCCATGAACTTCACATCCAAAATGAGAAAGAAGCAGCACTCCGAGGTAGCATAACAATAACGTGGTTTATTCACCCATCGTGATACGATGCTACGTTTCGGTCTTCACAATGAGACCTTTCGGTCTCATTGTGAAGACTGAAACGAAGCACCGTATCACGATGGGTGAATAAACCAAGCTAATGTTATGCTACCTCGGAGTGCTGCTTCTTTCTCATTTTGGATATATATATATATATATAGCATATATAGGACAGCAGCACTCCCAGGTAGTGAAAGGCTGTGTTACGCCTAGCGCTCCGGGTCCCCGCTCCTCCCCGGAGCGCTTACGGCATCTCTCTCTCCGCAGCGCCCCGGTCGGTCCCGCTGACCGGGAGCGCTGCACTGTCTTGGCCGTCGGGGATGCGATTCGCACAGCGGGACGCGCCCGCTCGCGAATCGCATCCCAGGTCACTTACCCGTCCCGGTCCCCCGCTGTCATGTGCTGGCGCGCGCGGCTCCGCTCTCTAGGGCGCGCGCGCGCCAGCTCCCTGAGACTTAAAGGGCCAGTGCACCAATGATTGGTGCCTGGCCCAATTAGCTTAATTGGCTTCCACCTGCTCCCAGACTATATCTGATCTCTGCCCCTGCACTCCCCTGCCGGATCTTGTTGCCTTAGAGCCTAGTGAAAGCGTTACTGTGTTTGTCCATACTGTGTACTTGACCTCCTGCTATTGCCTTATCGACTACGATTCTTGCTGCCTGCCCCGACCTTCTGCTACGTCCGACCTTGCTTCTGTCTACTCCCTTGTACCGCGCCTATCTTCAGCAGTCAGAGAGGTTGAGCCGTTGCTAGTGGATACGACCTGGTCACTACCGCCGCAGCAAGACCATCCCGCTTTGCGGCGGGTTCTGGTGAACACCAGTAGTGACTTAGAACCGGTCCACTAGCACGGTCCACGCCTATCCCTCTCTGGCACAGAGGATCCACCTCCTGCCAGCCGGCATCGTGACAGTAGATCCGGCCATGGATCCCGCTGAAGTTCCTCTGCCAGTTGTCGCCGACCTCACTACGCTGGTCGCCCAGCAAGCTTGACAGATCGCCCAACAAGAGCACCAGCTGTCGTACTTGACCACCATGACTCAGCAACTTCAGTCGCAGCTACAGCAGCTTCAGTCTCAGCTACTGCAATTTCAGTCACAGCTACAGCAGCAACAACCTTCTCCTCCGCCAGCTCCTGCACCTCTTCCGCAGCGAGTGGCCACTCCTCGCCTCCGCTTGTCCCTGCCGGACAAATTTGATGGGGACTCTAAGTTTTGCCGTGGCTTTCTTTCACAATGTTACCTGCACTTGGAGATGATGTCGGACCAGTTTCCTACTGAAAGGTCTAAGGTGGCATTCGTAGTCAGTCTTCTGTCTGGGAAAGCTCTGTCATGGGCCACACCGCTCTGGGACCGCGATGACCCCGTCACTGCCTCTGTACACTCCTTCTTCTCGGAAATTCGAAGTGTCTTTGAGGAACCTGCCCAAGCCTCTTCTGCTGAGACTGCCCTGCTGAACCTGGTCCAGGGTAATTCTTCCGTTGGCGAGTACGCCATACAATTCCGTACTCTTGCTTCTGAACTATCCTGGAATAATGAGGCCCTCTGCGCGACCTTTAAAAAAGGCCTATCCAGCAACATTAAAGATGTTCTGGCCGCACGAGAAATTCCTGCTAACCTGCATGAACTCATTCATCTAGCCACTCGCATTGACATGCGTTTTTCTGAGAGACATCAAGAGCTCCGCCAGGAAAAAGACTTAGATCTCTGGGCACCTCTCCCACAGTCTCCGTTGCAATCTACGCCTAGGCCTCCCGCCGAGGAGGCCATGCAAGTGGATCGGTCTCGCCTGACCCAGGAGGAGAGGAATCGCCGTAGAGAAGAAAATCTTTGTCTATACTGCGCCAGTACCGAACATTTCTTGGTGGATTGCCCTATCCGTCCTCCACGTCTGGGAAACGCACGCTCGCACCCAGCTCTCGTGGGTGTGGCGTCTCTTGATTCAAAGTCGGCTTCTCCACGTCTCACGGTGCCCGTGCGGATTTCTCCTTCAGCCAACTCCTCCCTCTCAGCCGTGGCCTGCTTGGACTCTGGTGCCTCTGGGAATTTTATTCGGGATTCCTTGGTGAATAAATTCCGCATCCCGGTGACCCGTCTCGTCAAGCCACTCTACATTTCCGCGGTCAACGGAGTCAGGTTGGATTGCACCGTGCGTTACCGCACGGAGCCCCCTCCTAATGTGCATCGGACCTCATCACGAAAAAATTTAGTTTTTGGTCCTCTCCAATTGCACTTCCGAAATTCTCCTTGGACTACCCTGGCTTCAACACCATTCTCCTACCCTGGATTGGTCCACAGGAGAGATCAAGAGCTGGGGTACCTCTTGTTTCAAGGACTGCCTTAAACCAGTTCCCAGTACTCCCTGCCGTGACCCTGTGGTTCCCCCTGTAACCGGTCTCCCTAAGGTCTTTATGGACTCTGCCTGCCATAAGAAGTGCCTCTCCCCCCCTCCCAGTCCAGTCAGGCAAGCCTCGGTGCCTCCTCATGGCCCCCGTCCTGGTGTCACACTGCCCCGTGCCAGGCCTCGCCCTCTGCCCTCCCTCCCCATTCCCACTCCTGCTGTACTGCCTGCCGTTGAGGAAACCCTCCATTCTTTCCCGGTGTCCTCATCCCAGGGGAGGCAGTTACCGGACAAAGAGAAGGGGAGACCTAAGGGGGGGGGGGGGGTACTGTTACGCCTAGCGCTCCGGGTCCCCGCTCCTCCCCGGAGCGCTTACGGCGTCTCTCTCTCCGCAGCGCCCCGGTCGGTCCCGCTGACCGGGAGCGCTGCACTGTCTTGGCCGTCGGGGATGCGATTCGCACAGCGGGACGCGCCCGCTCGCGAATCGCATCCCAGGTCACTTACCCGTCCCGGTCCCCCGCTGTCATGTGCTGGCGCGCGCCAGCTCCCTGAGACTTAAAGGGCCAGTGCACCAATGATTGGTGCCTGGCCCAATTAGCTTAATTGGCTTCCACCTGCTCCCAGACTATATCTGATCTCTGCCCCTGCACTCCCCTGCCGGATCTTGTTGCCTTAGAGCCTAGTGAAAGCGTTACTGTGTTTGTCCATACTGTGTACTTGACCTCCTGCTATTGCCTTATCGACTACGATCCTTGCTGCCTGCCCCGACCTTCTGCTACGTCCGACCTTGCTTCTGTCTACTCCCTTGTACCGCGCCTATCTTCAGCAGTCAGAGAGGTTGAGCCGTTGCTAGTGGATACGACCTGGTCACTACCGCCGCAGCAAGACCATCCCGCTTTGCGGCGGGCTCTGGTGAACACCAGTAGTGACTTAGAACCGGTCCACTAGCACGGTCCACGCCAATCCCTCGCTGGCACAGAGGATCCACCTCCTGCCAGCCGGCATCGTGACAGGCTGCACATTTGTGAATAAAGACCAGATTGTTTTCACTACCTGGAAGTGCTGCTGTCCTATGTATGCTATATATTTATCTATCCATATATGTATATATATATATATCCAAAATGAGAAAGAAGCGGCACTCTGTGGTAGCATGAAATTAGCGTGGTTTATTCACCCATCGTGATACTGTGCTATGTTTCGGTCTCATTGTGTAGACCGAAACGATGGGTGAATAAACCACGCTAATTTCATGCTACCACAGAGTGCCGCTTCTTTCTCATTTTGGATATATATATATATACATATATATATATATATATATATATATATATATAGATAGATAGATAGATAGAAAACAATGGCGCAGCACTCCAAAATTGCAAAAAAAAAGTGTAAAAATGTATTCCTTTCAAGATGCTTGTAAAAAGCTCTATTGGGGAGCTGAAACGTCGCTTTGAATTTTGACATGAAGGAATACATTTTTACACTTTTTTTTTTGCAATTTTGGAGTGCTGCGCCATTGTTTTCTATTACATGGACTTTGATCGAGTCGGGGCGCTGGCACCGGGCATCTAATGGTGAAGTAGTGCTGCATTGTTTTTGAATATATATGTATATATATATATATATATATATATATACATACAGTGGGGATCAAAAGTTTGGGCACCCCAGGTAAAAAAATTTATTAATGTGCATAAAGAAGCCAAGGAAAGATGGAAAAATCTCCAAAAGGCATCAAATTACAGATTAGACATTCTTATAATATGTCAACAAAAGTTAGATTTTATTTCCATCATTTACACTTTCAAAATAAGAGAAAACAAAAAAAATGCTGTCTGCAAACGTTTGGGCACTCTGCAGAATTGATAGCATGCACTGCCCCCTTTGCAAAGCTGAGACCTGCCAGTGTCATGGATTGTTCTCAATCATCATCTGGGAAGACCAGGTGATGTCAATCTCAAAGCTTTTAAATGCCCTGACTCATCTTGCCCCAACAATCAGCACCATGGGTTCTTCTAAGCAGTTGTCTAGAAATCTGTAACTGAAAATATTTGACGCTCACAAAGCTGGAGAAGGCTATAAGAAGATAGCAAAACGTTTTCAGATGTCAATATCCTCTGTTCGGAATGTAATAAAGAAATGGCAGTCATCAGGAACAGTGGAAGTTAAAGCAAGATCTGGAAGACCAAGAAAAATATCAGATAGAAGAGCTTGCAGGATTGTGAGAAAAACAATTCAAAACCCACATTTGAATGCACAATCCGTTTGAACTTTGCAAATGAAGGTATAGACAAGCCTGATGCATTTTGGAAACAAGTTCTGTTGACCGATGAGGTTAAAATTTAACTTTTTGGCCGGAATGAGCAAAGGTACATAAGAAGGGGAACAGAATTTAATGAAAAGAACCTCTGTCCAACTGTTAAGCATGGGGGAGGATCAATCATGCTTTGGGGTTGTGTTGCAGCCAGTGGCACAGGGAACATCTCACGAGTAGAAGGAAAAATGGTTTCAATAAAATTTCAGCTAATTTTGGATCCTAACTTGATGCCATCTGTGAAAAAGCTGAAGTTAAAGAGAGGATGGCTTCTACAAATGGATAATGATCCTAAACACACCTCAAAATCCATGGGGGATCACATCAAGAGGCGTAAACTGAAGGTTTTGCCATGGCCTTCACAATCTCCTGACCTCAACATAATTGAAAATCTATGGATAGACCTTAAAAGAGCAGTGCATGACAGACAGCCCAGAAATCTCAAAGAACTGGAAGACTTTTGCAAGGAAGAATGGGCAAAGATACCTCAAACAAAAATTTTAAGATTGTTGTCTGGTTACAAAAAGCGTTTACAAGCTGTGATACTTGCCAAAGGGGGCAGTACAAGATATTAACTCTGCAGGGTGCCCAAACTTTTGCAGATGCCATTTTTTTGTTTTCTGCTATTTTGAAAGTGTAAATGATGGAAATAAAATCTAACTTTTGTTGACATATTATAAGAATGTCTAATCTGTAATTTGATGACTTTTGGAGATTTTTCCATCTTTCCTTGGCTTCTTTATGCACATTAATAAAAATGTTTACCTGGGGGGCCCAAACTTTTGATCCCCACTGTAGCATACATAGAACAGCAGCACTCCCAGGTAGTGAAAAAAATCTGGTCTTTATTCACAAATGTGCAGCTACCTGGAAGTGCTGCTGTACTATGTATGCTATATACATATACATATGTATATATATATATATATATATATATATATATCCAAAATGAGAAAGAAGCGGTACTCCGAGGTAGCATAACAATAGCGTGGTTTATTCACCCATCGTGATACGGTGCTACGTTTCGGTCTTCACAATGAGACCGAAAGGTAGCATCGTATCACGATGGGTGAATAAACCACGTTATTGTTATGCTACCTCGGAGTACCGCTTCTTTTTCATTTTGGATATATATATATACAGTACAGACCAAAAGTTTGGACACACCTTCTCATTCAAAGAGTTTTCTTTATTTTCATTGCTATGAAAATTGTAGATTCACACTGAAGGCATCAAAACTATGAATTAACACATGTGGAATTATAGACATAACAAAAAAGTGTGAAAATCTGTCATATTCTAGGTTCTTCCTTTTGCTTTGATTACTGCTTTGCACACTCTTGGCATTCTCTTGATGAGCTTCAAGAGGTAGTCACCTGAAATGGTCTTCCAACAGTCTTGAAGGAGTTCCCAGAGTTGCTTAGCACTTGTTGGCCCTTTTGCCTTCATTCTATTCTTAATCCTTCCTTAATAAGTACTGGAAGGATTAATCATTTTTAATAGTAATTTACAATTTACAAATCTGTTTAACTTTCCGGCACCAGTTGATTTAAAATAAATAAATAAAAAATAAAAAAAAGTTTTCCACCGGAGTACCCCTTTAATTCCTGTATCCTGAGCATCCAATGTTGTCTTCCTTTTATTCACTCCCAAAAATTCACAAAGGCCTACCCTTAGTGTCCAACATTAATAGCCTATGTACCCTGATGAAGTACTATGGCCTATTGTACTAAGTCTACCCTCTTAGTTCAGGGATGCAGCCAGTTTACTTCTCAGACTGGAGGGCATTTCAATAGATAATGGGATGATTTTTGCCATTGACATGGAAGCTTTTTACAGTTCTATCAGGCATGATTTAAAGGGGTGCTCTGCCCCTAGACATCTTATCCCCTAACCAAAAGATAGGGGATAAGATGTCTGATCACAGGGGTCCCGCCACTGGGGACCCCTGTGATCTCCCAGCTGCACACAGCGTTTGTTTAGAGCATCAGGTGCAGTGCCAGAGGCTCGTGATGTCACAGGTAAAGGGGTACGCCCGTGAAAAACTTTTTTTTTTTTAAATCAACTGGTGCTAGAAAGTTAAACAGATTTGAAAATCAACTAGTTGAGCGAAGAAGAAAAAAGTCGCACTCACCAACCAGGAGCAGTATTCACAATCTTGTCCTTTATTCACACTGGCAGAGTGGAACAATAAAACGCGGTCACACACGAGGGGAGCGAGAGCAGCCGCTCTCAGGATGCGGAGACACACCACCAGAGGCGACTAGTTTCGCGTCACAGCTTGACGCTTCTTCCGCCCCAATAGGTGTACGCCTACCTGCTCAGGTGAGTAAATATTTATACATCTTAAAATAAATGGAGGTGGGGGGGGGGGCGTGGTGACCGTGACACATTACAAAAGTGTACAGAAAAAGAGCCCCTTCACTTTTTAAAATCATGACATACCATGAACAATACTTAAAAACAAAACCACCCGACAAAGGTAGTCGATTCATAAAAAAGCTGACAGATCTTGCTTGTCATTCATCCCCGTTGGTCCCATGGCTTTCAACCTAATAATCCAGAACGCCTCCCGATGTAGAAGGAAGGCGAGTTTATCTAGACCAATGAGGACGATCTCTATTCGCTCGAGTCCGGCAAATTTGAGTCCCTCGCTTGCACCGCCATGGAATTCATTCATATGGGCGATGAAGCGAGGGGACCCCTTGCCTGATCGAAGCGAGTAGAGATGCTCTCTCCCACGTGCATTTAATTTACGCTTAGTTTTGCCCACATAAAATCTCCTGCGGGGGCATATCAAGCAGTACACCATGTGAGTTGATTGACAGGTGATTAACTGGTTAACACATACATTTACACCACCAACGGAAAAGTTCCTTTTTGACAGGTTGAATTTGCAAAATTTGCAATTCCTGCAAGGGAAATTTCCCTTAGGTGTCATTCTGTTTAACCAGTGATCTCCTCCATCTTGAGACTTCTTTTTATGTTTTTTTAATGACATCTCCTATGGTGGTGGATTTTCTGAATGTAATAATAGGTTTTACCTTTGCTTTCTCCTCTAATTCTTCATCATTGTCAAAATGAAACCAGTTGTCAAAAATACTTTTCTTTATCAGCTGATCGATAGGTGAGTTAGCGAAGGAAAAGACAATGCGTTTATTGTTTTTTTGATTGTTATGAAGCTTGTCATTTTTCTTTTTCTTTTTTTGGGGTCAGTGGTTCATCCCTATTTCTCATTTCTGCCTTTTTGTAAGCTCGTTCAATAATCCCTGGGGGATATCCCCTTTCTGTTAGTCTTTCTTTTAATTCTTCTGCCTGTTTTCTAAAGGTATCGTTATTACTGTTCACTCTTTTTATCCTAAGAAATTGGCTGTAGGGGATATTATCCCTGACATGACTGGGATGAGACCTATTGTAATGGAGTAGCGTGTTCTTAGAAATACTCTTTCTGTATCCAGTAGGTATTAATTCCCCTTCACAAATGATTAAGGAAACATCTAGAAAGTCGATAGAAAGGCCTCCAAATGCTTATGTAAAGAGCATGTTAGCTGCGTTTCTATCATTTAGATATTGGACAAAGCCCTGAAAATCATTTACAGTGCCATTCCATACTAATAGGACATCGTCCACATACCTAAGGAAATCGGCTATGTTCTTCACATAAGGGTTGCTCCGGGAGAACACTGTTCTCTTTTCTAGCATAGTAAGAAATACATTAGCATAGGTACATGATACAGGCGAGCCCATGGGCCTGCCTGTACCACTGGTTCTCATATTAAAAATCATTGTTTTGGTCTGTACCTCCACATAGCAGGCATTGTCCACGCCGAGGTCACAGCAGCATACCTATCCCATATATCCTAGTGGCGGATTGGATACAGCAGTGTCGGGCGCCATACCTATCCTTGCTAACAAGTTAGATTTGGAAATCACTTCTATTAAAAAATCTTAATCCTTCCAGCACTTTTTAGGGGCTGTATACTAAAGAGAAATCCAAAAAATATACCTATAACTCTGCGAAACAGTCGTTGGGGTCAGGTATAGGTAGGATTTGGCACTATATTGTTACTGCTTATGCTTTATTTGCTGCTATTTATCATCAGGTCTATGTACTTTCTGCACTTTGCCTGCATATATCTCTGGTACTGTATCCAGTGTTATTGCTGCTTTTTTGCGACCTGCATATTATTCTATTGATATACTAGATTTCCTTGTGCCTCCCTACTTATACTTTGCATGTACTGGTGCTGTCTTATGTGATTATGTGTAATATTTTTAATATTTTTTTATCTTGTATATGTATAATAAAGATATTTTTTTCTATTCTTTGCTGATATATTCAGTGTGTGGTGCATTTGTGTATTAATAGGTCTTGGTCAGCATATAATTAGTAGCACAGTGGCCTGCATAAATCTCAATACTACAAGTCCCAGCAAGCCTGTGAGGTATCCTGCATCCCGGTTGCCTCTAGAGAAACTGCATAACTGTAAAAACTGTTCCATAAGAAGTTTAAGTAAAAGTTTGCACAATTACTGCTGTGGACATTCAATTATTTCCTGCCGTTTTTGGGCCTGTTGTCGGTAGGGCCTTCTACAGAAATTAACTGCACCCTGGCGTCACAACAAATCAGGGGTTAATACCACCTTACCCCACAGGGTTTATACCACCAGACCCTGCAACACCGTTGCAACACCCCAGACACCACATCTGTATAAAGTGTCCTCAGACAGGCCTTTGAGTGGCTAATTGGTCAGAGGACAATCTACTTAAAGGAATACTCCTCCGAAAAACATCTAATCCCCTATCCAAAGGATAGGGGATAAGATGTCTGATCGCGGGGGTCCCCAGTGATCTCCAGAACGGCACCCCAGTCATTTGTGCATGGAGCGAACTCCGCTTCGTGCTAGATTACTGCCGACTACAGCCACCATGCCCCCTCCATTCATGACTATGGAAGTAGGTGTGATGACTACGTACTAGCCGTCACGCCCCCTCCCATAGACATGAATGAAGGGGGCGTGACGTCACAAACGCGGAAGCTCCAAGCTTCTGTGTTCCGGATGCCGCCACTGTCGGCCTGGAGATCATGGGGGTCCCCAGCAGCAGGACCCCCACGATCACACATCTTATCCCCTATCCTTTGGATAAGATGTTTGTCGGCAGAGTACCCTTTTAAGAGTTTTACAGAAGAAAATTCAGTGTGAGTAATTGGTACCTTCGAACAATATTGGGACAATTTGTTGGAGGACTAGGATATATTAGAGGGCGAGAGGCCCCAAATCACCTTCAGAAAGGGTGGTGAGAAGTCATTTTAAAATCTCCCCCAGGACCTGGGACTTGGCTTAATCGTTGACCAATGGAGAATTTCAGGTGTAGCAGCTGCTTGATCTACGACTCGGTAAGTGTCTCCAAGATGTTTGAGTGCAACACCTAAAAATAACGTTACAATTAGAGATTTCATCCATTGCAGGTCAACAGGAGTTATTTATTTGGCAAAATGTGGGTGCCCATGTGCAGGGATACCCCCACTGTTAAAAATTATCTACCTGGCCAATGGCGGTGACCATAAATGTATATGGTTTTTTCAGACCAGTGGTCTCCAAACGGCGGACCTCCAGATGTTGCATAACTACAACTTCCAACATGTCCAGAAAGCTGGAAGTTATAGTTTTGCAACATCCGAAGGTCTGTCATTTGGGTACTACTGGTTTAGCCCTATTATATTTTTCTTGGTAAAGCCTTTAACCCCTAGCGGACACGCGCCGTAAATGTACAGAGCTGCTGCCTGGTCTTTGACGTACATTTACGTTTAGGCGGATTTACTGTCTACAATACAAAATCGCGTCATAGCGGGTGAGTACCAGCTGCTATTAACAGCCAAGCACTTAACCCTAATAGCAGACATCAGCAGTCATGGTGATGTCTGCCATTAACTCTCTGATCACGGCATCTAAGGCGTCCGTGGGTTTGGGGTTGCTCAACTGGCATCGCGATTGCAGGGGTCCGATGGCTGTGGTCTTTCATCCTCTTGTACAGGTTGCCTAGGCAGACAGTATAAGGCTGCTTTCACACTGTAAAATTAATCCATTTTTAAGATCCGTTTAATCCGTCACAAAATCTGTTATTTTGTGACGGAAGATAGTAACGGGAGAAATAGTGCAAAATAACGGACTATAACAGACTATTAATAACGGATTAAAACGGATAATGTAAAAATCCCATAGACTATAATGGGATTTTCTAACGGACGTATGAGATTTTCTAACGGATGTTTAATGGCCGATTTTTAGGGTTTTCATAACGGAACATCAAACGGATCTTTAAAACGGATGAATTTTATAGTGTGAATGTAACCTAAGCCGATCGCCAAAAGTGCTGATTGGTACTATGCTATTACATAGTACTAAACAGTATTTGCTTATGATTGCTTATAATAATCCCCCATGGCAACTTAAAAAATGAAAAATATATATTTTTTAATAATTTAAATTCCTATATCCGGAGTATCCCACGGTGTTCACCTTTTAATTGTGTTTTGGCCTTTTATATGTGTTCAATCAGCACGCATGCGCACTGCAGACCCTCCGCCTGGACTGCCCGGCGAACGCCACGCCCCCCTTGGGCCGGATTGGGTGCCGAACGGTCACGTGGTAGGGGTACGTTTCGCTGAAGGCCGTCACGTGGTCCTTGTGTCATCAAACGTCCTTTAGTGGTCGCTGGATTACAGTCTGCTGCCATGTCCGCTCTCAGGGTGACCAGGGTAAGAGGGAAGCGGGGCCGGTACTGGTGCCCCCCCGGGGGCTCTGTGTGTGGTGGGGACCCTGTGCTGAGGATAGGCGGTCACTTCTGGTAACTTCCGCCTGCGCTCCTTTAAAGGTTTCCGTGTAGAACTACAAGTCTCAGAATGTCATTCAGTTTCTGCAGCAAGGAACTGGTACCTACTACTATACCCCATTGTGTATGTAAGCAAGGGTGCCTCCAGCTGTTGCAACACTGCTGGGAGTTGTAGTTTTGCAAAAGCTGGAGGCACCCTGGTGTAGGTTATACAAATGGATTAGTTTATAGCCATGACCGCTTTGCATCTTATTACCTAACCCAATGTTTCCCAATTAGTGTGCCTCCAGCTGTTGCAAAACTACGCCTGCCAGGGCACGCTTGGAGTTGTAGTTTTGCAACAGCTGGAGGCACCCTGGTGTAGGTTATACACAGGGATTAGTTTATTGGTTGTGGGACTACAAACCCCAGCATGCCTCTGAGAGGAGCGACGGTAATGGAAAGCTTAGTGATGTGCTATTTGTGTTTTCAAGATCTCTGCTGGCTGTCAGTGAATGGGAACGCCTTGTCTATCCCTGACCTAGTGGCAGGTCCTGTGACATAAGCTGATTAGCTGTCCACAAGGTGTTAAGGTGGGGGAGGAGTAGTCACTGACTACCACCAGGGGGGGGGGGGGCAGAGGGCATTAGGGGGTAATTCATGGTTGATCCAGGTCCTGGGGGGGGGGGGGGTCTCTGCTCTTTGACAGTGTTCCCCCTAATATGTGGCGCTCCACCTGTTGCAAAACTACAACTCCCATCATGCCTGACAGCTGTTACTGTTTCCCAACTAGTGTGCCTCCAGCTGTTGCCAAACTACAAGTCCCAGCATGCCCGGACAGCCTTTGGTGCATGCCACCAATGTGTCCTGTTACCCAACCTGTCAGTCTCCACCTGCAGCAAAACTACAACTCCCAGCATGCAATCACAGCCTTTGGTGCATCCCAATAATACGTGCTGTTTCCCCCAACCTGTGTGCCTCCAGCTGTTGCGAAACTACAACTCCCAGCATGCAGCAATCACAGCCTTTGGTGCATCCCACTAATCCCGTGACTCTCCAGCTGTTGCAAAACTACAACTCCCATCATGCCCTGACAGCCGAAGGCTGTCAGGGCATGATGGGAGTTGTAGTTTTGCAACAGCTGGAGACCCACAGGCGAGGGGACGCTGCCCTATGGACTTATGTACATGTAATAGATCCTATTGCATCACGTTTGTAGAGCAAAGGTTACACAAGGCGCCAACAAAGTCTTCTCCTCCGCGTCCGGATCACATTACCGCCCCCTGCTGGATAACATACCTCACTACTCATGTCTGTTACCTAGGGATGCACCGCAAAAGGAAATTCAGGCCTGAAACCAAAAAATGCATTGCCCCGCCCAATTAATTAATTTATTTTTAAATAGTTTTTGAAAGTAAAATTTGTGAATGCTAATAATAATAATTTTATTAATTATTATTATTATTAATAATTATAAACATCGCCCCCTATGGGCCAATGTGGGAAAAATTCAGCACTAGAGATGAGCGAACTTACAGTAAATTCGATTCGTCACGAACTTCTCAGCTCGGCAGTTGATGACTTATCCTGCGTAAATTAGTTCAGCCTTCAGGTGCTCCGTTGGGCTGGAAAAGGTGGATACAGTCCTAGGAAAGAGTCTCCTAGGACTGTATCCACCTTTTCCAGCCCACCGGAGCACCGGAAAGCTGAATTAATTTACGCAGGATAAGGCATCAACTGCCGAGCCGAGAAGTTCGTGACGAATCGAATTTACTGTAAGTTCGCTCATCTCTATTCAGCACGCATTACGTACTGACCCCGCTTCAGATGTGGTGAATCCTGCTGGTACTTGGCGCCAACTGCGCTTCTTCTGCCGGACGTGCCTAACTAAGTTCCAAGCTACTTTAGCCCCTTTTAAAGGGGTACTCCACCGCTAGACGTGTTATGGCATGTCTGATCGCGGGGATCCAGCTGCTGGGGATCTCCGCAGTCTTCGTCGCGGCACCCTAGTCATCCTGTGCACGGAGTGTACTCCGCTCTGTGTCACATGACTGGGGATCACAGCTGCCACGCCCCCTCCATTCATGTCTATGGGAGGAGGCGTGACAGCACGATCATGGAAGCCTCAGGCGCCGTCCCAGGAGCCGGGCCCCCCCCAAGGTCAGACATGTTATCCCCTATCCTGTGGATAGAGCATAACACGTCTAGGGGCGGAGTACTCCTTTGGGAAAGGATAGAGGACAAGTTTTTCTATCCCAGAGTACCAGTAGGTGGCACCAGAGAGGCAGTTCTCTTCTTTCTGGAGTGGAGCTGGTTTTGAATGTCACATTTAGATGTTTCTTTTTTTGCTCTTCGGGTTCCTTTTAAGCTGCAGTCTCCTGAGTAATGTAAAACGCACCTGCCGCTTATGTATGCAGAGATTTTGTAGGCGGCATCCATATTCATGAGCCCATGTCCTGACAAGTCATCAGGTGCGCCCACTCTCTACCTACCCGCTCTCCGGGAGATCCAGGTCACTTCCACCCATTACAAGGTGACACAACTCACATTATAGCAGAGCCCTGTTTATTTTATGTGCGAGCGCATTAGACGTCCTCGGCCACTGTACGGAATGACATGCAAATCCCACAACTCTGGGGAAATCACAGCAAAAACTGAAAAACAAGTCAAAAATGCTAGGAAACTATTTTATATATCCTGATCTCATAGAGATAGCAGCAGTATACAGAGAGAACTCGAGGGGAGTTGTATAACTACTATATATACTGATCCCATAGAGATAGCAGCAACAGTATACAGATAGAGCTGGAGGGGAGTTGTATAACTACTAAGTATACTGATCCCATAGATATAGCAGCAGTATACAGAGAGAGCTGGAGGGGAGGTGTATAAATTGTAGTTATACACCTCCCCTCCAGATCTATCTGTATACAGCTGCTGCTATCTCTATGGGATCAAGATATATAGCAGTTATACACCTCCCCTCCAGCTCCATCTGTATACTGCTGCTATCTCTATGGGATCAGTGTGTATATATAGTAGATATACTGATCCCATAGAGATAGCAGCAGTATACAGATAGAGCTGGAGGAGAGGTGTATAACTACTATATATCTTGATCCCATAGAGATAGTAGTAGCAGTATACAGAGAGAGCTGGAGGGGAGTTGTATAACTACTAAGTATACTGATCCCATAGATATAGCAGCAGTATACAGATAGAGTGGAAGGGGAGGTGTATAAATTGTAGTTATACACATCCCCTCCAGATCTATCTGTATACTGCTGCTATTTCTATGGGATCAAGATGTATAGCAGTTATACACCTCTCCTCCAGCTCCATCTGTATACTGCTGCTATCTCTATGGGATCAGTGTGTATATATAGTAGATATTCTGATCCCATAGAGATAGCAGCAGTATACAGATAGAGCTGGAGGAACTGTGCTGTGGTTACTCTGATTACAGCCATTTAACCCCTTAGTCTGCAGTCACTATTGCCCACAGCATCTAGATGATTGGTTAGAGGGCAGGGGGCACCCTCTATTACCCCATTGATACCCTGACATGGGTTTGTATGGCGGCTGTGGGGTCTAACAGGCCCCCAGATCTGCCAGCGCTATTCAGCAGTATCTTAGCCTGTCCAAAAATGTCAATTTTAAGGCCAGGGATGAAATGTCCCAACTGTGGTGCTGAAGAAGACCTCCCCCATGTGACTGTGGCCGTGGACTTCATGTCTCATGTTCGTGCATTGCTTTTCCTCCCAGGTTCTGCAGAACATCGCTAAAACTGGCTGGAGGGCCCAGTCCACCGCTCCTCAGGCTGCCAGCGCCGCGTCCTCCTCCTCCTCCTCTCAGGGCTTCAACTTTGGTAAGTGTCAGATGTCATGTTATTATCTTCTGATGGAGACATGGAGGTGCTGCTCACTGCTCAACAGGTTCTACCAGTCACTGGATCATAATGATGACTGCAACCGATCGTATACAGTGATCAGCCAGGAGATTAAAGGGGCACTCCACTGGAAAACATTTTTATTTAAATGTACTGTTGCCAGAAAGTTATACAGATTTGTAAATTACTTCTATTTTAAAATCTTAATCCTTCCAGTACTTATCAGCTGCTGTATTGCTCCAGAGGAGTTTAACTTTCTGACACCAGTTGATATAAAAAAAAGTTTTCCACCGGAGTGCCCCTTTAATCCTAGCGATCCCCTGTGGGATCTGGTGGAGAAACAAGTCTGATCCATGGAGTCTGCACCTTACGGGATCTGGTGTAGATACTACAGGTTTGTACCAGCACTTGATGGTCAGGTCTGTTTTGGTGGCACAGGGAGGACCTACCCAGTATTAGGCAGATGTTATGGCTGACTGTAGGTCCGTTACATAAGGTTGCGCTCGTCTCACATACCGGATTTTCTCTGTACAGAACTCAGCGAGCAGCAGAAAGAGTTTCAGGCCACCGCTCGGAAATTTGCGAGAGAGGAGATCGTCCCTGTAGCCGCTCAATATGACAAATCTGGGGAGGTGAGAGGAGCGACCGTCATGGCCTCCTATAAGCTGCATTGCCATTGGACAGTCAGTAACTTAACTCTTTATGTTCCCAGTATCCTGTTCCACTTATTAAAAGAGCATGGGAGCTGGGACTGATGAACGGACATATCCCCGAACACTGCGGTAAGGATGCGGGGAGATTTATACTTAAATGTCTAATGTTAAAGGGGTATTCCGGGCAAAAACATCTTATCCCCTATCCAAAGGATAGGGGATAAGATGTCTGATCGCGGGGGGCCCGCTGCTGAGACCCCCGGGATCTCCTTGCAGCACCCGCATTCTATGCGGGGGCTGCGTCTCCAGTTTCGGAAACCTCCGGGACTGGGGACGTCCGTCAAGTCCTGGGGAAAGTGTGGGAACTCTTCCACTCAAGGGCTGGTCCTCCAGGACTGTTACTAATGGGAACTATGTTCCTGTTGTGGAAAAAGTGCAGGAACTCAGTTCCTGCAGGACTTGAGCCCTGGTCACGTCCCCAGTCCCGGAAACCCAGAGGTTTCCGAAACTGGAGACGCAGCCCCGCATAGAATGCGAGTGCTGCAGGGAGATCGCAGGGGGTCGCAGCAGCGGGCCCCCCGCGATCAGTCTTCTTATCCCCTATCCTTTGGATAGGGGATAAGATGTTTTTGCATGGAATACCCCTTTAAGACATTGACCCAGCCTTCTACGTGCCCCTTTGGGTTTGGCGCAGAGCTCACCATTTTGCTCTCTACAGGAGGCCTGAACCTCGGCATCTTTGACACGTGTCTGATCACAGAGGAGATCGCCTATGGATGTACTGGTATTCAGACCGCAATAGAGGCCAATTCTCTGGGGGTAAGTGTAGGAATGTATGTGATCTCTGAATTGGTGTGGTCCATCGCCCACACAGTATACAAGGGAACACTAACCAGACATATTCTATTCATCTCACATTAATGCCTAATATTTAAAGGCAACTTCCCTAATCTGCTGTAGAGAAAACTAACTTTATTATACAAGATACGCTAGGATGTTAGCGGACGTCTGACTACAAGCTTGTCAACTGCTTCTACTTGTAGCCAGCAGAATAGTGAGTGCAGCTCTGGAGTATAATACAGGATATAACTCAGGATCAGTACAGGATAAGTAATGTAATGTATGTACACAGTGACCTCACCAGCAGAATAGTGAGTACAGCTCTGGAGTATAATACAGGATATAACTCAGGATCAGTACAGGATAAGTAATGTAATGTATGTACACAGTGACTTCACCAGCAGAATAGTGAGTGCAGCTCTGGAGTATAATACAGGATATAACTCAGGATCAGTACAGGATAAGTAATGTAATGTATGTACACAGTGACCGCACCAGCAGAATAGTGAATACAGCTCTGGAGTATAATACAGGATATAACTCGGGATCAGTACAGGATAAGTAATGTAATGTATGTACACAGTGACCCCACCAGCAGAATAGTGAGTATGGAGGTGTTTGGGCACCTTAAGTCTAATCAGTTTAATGTTAAAAATGATAAATCTTTATTTCATCACAGCAAATGCCGGTGATCATTGCAGGCAATGAGGCCCAGCAGAAGAAGTACCTGGGAAGAATGACCGAGGAGCCGCTCATGTGTGTAAGGGAAACCTTGTATATATTGGTTCTGCTGAATTTATGCACTAGCTGATTGGACTTTCAGTACGTTTTACACTAAATGTATTTGTAATGATCTATTTATGGCTGATCGTCTGTCTCTGTGTCCATCTAGGCATACTGTGTAACTGAACCCGGAGCTGGATCGGATGTGGCCGGTCTGAGGACGAGAGCAGAGAAGAAGGGCAACGAGTACATCATCAATGGACAGAAGATGTGGATCACCAACGGAGGCAAAGCCAACTGGTACGCAATGCCCCTTTTATGTACCGTATATACTGGAGTATAAGCCGAGTTTTTCAGCATGATTTTTTTGTGCTGAAAACGCCCCACTCGGCTTATACTCGAGTGAACTAAAAAAAAAAAATACTAGTTGAGGGGTGGTCCGTGCCGTCCATCTTTGGCCATCTATGCTGCAGGGACCGTCCGGTGGGGAGGGTTAGTTGTTCCGGGCTGTCCATCTTCACCGGGAGGCCCTCTTCTCCGCTCCGGGCCGGCCCCGAACTAGTGACGCTGCATTGACGCCACCGCGCAGGGATTTCACGGATGTCGCTGCGCGTTGTCGTCATCACAACGTCACTAGTCCGTGGCCGGCCCGGAGCGGAGAAGAGGGTCTCCCGGTGAAGATGGAGAGCCTGGAACGACTAACCCTCCCCACCGGACGGTCCCTGCAGCATAGATGGCCGAAGATGGACGGCCCAGTGAGTAGAAAACAATAGGGGGGTCTGGATGATGACGAAGGGATTGACAGGCGGTGAAGATGTGGGGGGGTGGGAATGATGATGAAGGGGGATCATCGCCCTCATCATGATCATCACCCTGTCATTATAACGGGGTGATGATGACGGGTGTGTTAATGACGGGGGTCTGGATGATGACATGCGGGGATGATGTATTTCCCACCCTAGGCTTATAGTCGAGTCAATAACTTTTCCTAGGTTTTTCGGGTGAAATTAGTGGCCTCTGCTTATATTTGGGTCGGCTGATACTTGAGTATATACGGTATTTACTATTGTGCAAGCCAGAGTCAGAGGAGGTGCTGCCACCAGCCAATAAGTGCCATGTATGGGATGAGGCTGGAGACTCGGCTTCCTTAGGGTATAGAGTCCTCTGCAGCCCAAAGGGGTCACCTCTGTTCATAAGGATATCATAGAGGGGCTCATGTTGTGGCGGATTCAACCTTGTACTACATTTCCCATGCACCTTCCTATGGGAATATCAGCTGCTCGCAACAGGTTGGAGACGCTGGATCAGTCAGTCACTTGGGCAAAAAATGAAAAAAATTCAGATGGAAACTCACTATATAACAAAATGCAAAACGAAACAAATCGAGAAAAAAATAGAGAAAAATTACCCATATTGTTTTATCCATATTTAGTGTTTTTTTTTATTTATTTTTTAAATGGGAAAGTGTGAATGAGGCCTAATGGTGATTATTATTTTTGTATTATTATGTTATAATAATATTATAATTCCATGGGGACAGCAATATGATGCACATCCAAGAAACTGGAAACTACTTACTAACTGGTGTGTGTATAGTTCTAGAATGGTAGATCCGTGACCTGTTTTTCTATATCTTTATATAGGTACTTCCTATTGGCTCGCACAAATCCCGACCCTAAGGCTCCAACTGGAAAAGCTTTTACTGGGTTTATTGTAGAGGCAGATAGTCCTGGAGTACAAATTGGGAGAAAGGTGAGAACTTCATTAATAATAGTAAACTCATTACATTAGAGCAGTGTTTCCCAACCAAGGTGCCTCCAGCTGTTGCAAAACTACAACTCCCAGCATGCCCGGACAGCCGAAGGCTGTCCGGGCATGCTGGGAGTTGTAGTTTTGCAACAGCTGGAGGCACCTTGGTTGGGTAACACTGCATTTAGAGGGAATCTGTCAGATGTGTTTTCTGCTAAGAACTGCAGACATAAGACATAAAAGCAAAATATACATTTCCTAGCGCTGATGGGGGTTCCCAAACTTATAAAAAATTGCCTTTTTATTTCAAGTGTCAAGAAGGCAGTGGCACTTGAGCAGCTTGGTTCCCCCTCCTTGACACTTGGCTAAGGAGAAAGAAGAAAAAAAAAAAAAAGTGGTTTTATAAGTTTGGCCCCATCAGCTCTAGGAAAGGTAAAGTTTACCTTTATACCCTAAGGCCATGTTCACACGGACGGACATTCCGCAAAAACAATGTCCTGCCAGCGCTAGGACCACTCAAATATGTGCCTTCTCCATAGCTGGCAATGCATTTCCGAGTAGATTTGGGCAAAAGAATTGAGGAATGTCAATTCTTTGAGTGGAGCGCAGCATCGGAATTTCTGCAGTGGAAATTCCGCCATGTGCATGGTGCAGCAGAATCCCATTATAAGGCCGCTTTCACACTATGAAATTTATCCGTTGTAAAGATCCGTTCAATGTTCCGTTATAAAAACCCTGAAAATCGGGCGTTACAAAATCCCATACGGCCTTTAGAAAATCCCGTTATAGTCTATGGGATTTTAACATTATCCGTTTTAACCCGTTATAGATGTTATTTTGTGACGTGAGAATGAATGGAAGAAGTAGTGCATGCGCTATTTCTCCCGTTACTATCTTCCGTCACAAAATAACGTCCGTTATTAATAACCTCTATGACGGGTTAAAACGCAGAATGTTAAAATCCCATAGACTATAATGGGATTTTGTAACGGCCGATTTTCAGGGTTTTTATAACGGAACATTGAACGGATCTTTAAAATGGATACATTTTATAGTGTGAAAGCAGCCTAAACGGAATTTCCTAGCTAAATTTTTATTTATTATTATTTTTAATTTTTTTATTACATTATGTGAACATGGTCTAACAGCTATCGAATGTTAAAGGGGTACTCCGGTGAAAAACGTATATTTAATTATTTAAAATCAACTGGTACCAGAACGTTAAACAGATTTGTGAACTACTTCTATTTAGAAATCATTAACCTATAAGTACTTATCAGCTGCTGTATACTACAGAGGAAGTTCTTTTCTTTTTAAATGTCTTTTCTGTCTGACCACAGTGCTCTCTGCTGACACCTCTTTCTGTCTCTGGAACTGTCCAGAGCAGGAGCAAATCCTCATAGCAAACCTCTCCTGCTCTGGACAGTTCCTGAGACAAACAGAGGTGTCAGCAGAGAGCACTGTGGTCAGACAGTAAAGAACTTTAAAAAGAAAAGAACTTCCTCTGTAGTATACAGCAGCTGATAAGTGCTTGAAGGTTTAAGATTTTTAAATAAAAGTAATTTACAAATCTGTTTAACGTTCTGGTACCAGTTGATTTAAATAAAAAAAATATATAAAAAAATAAATAAAAATATCACCTGAGTACCCCATTTAATAAGTCTATACGCTCCTCCGCTGTTACAAGATGTTGCGACTTGCTGGCTCTCTGAGGCATCTGTCTGTTTCTAGGAGATGAACATGGGTCAGCGGTGCTCGGACACCAGGGGGATCGTGTTTGAAGACGTCCGTGTTCCTGCTGAAAACGTCCTAATTGGAGAAGGAGCCGGTTTTAAAATTGCCATGGGGGCGTTTGATAAGACCCGGCCACCGGTAAGTGACCGTTAAGTAGCCGAGATTTCGATATTGTCTGGACTGTGAACTTTGGCTAAACTATGGTTTGTTATAGGTGGCAGCCGGAGCTGTGGGATTAGCTCAGAGGGCGCTGGATGAAGCCACAAAGTATTCTCTGGAGAGGAAAACCTTCGGAAAAGTCCTGGCTGAGGTAAATGAATGTGTATAGGCCTCGGCATGGTCACGAACGTTGTGTAGGGGTCTCTGTGCAGAGCTTGGATACATGTGATACAGCTTTGAGACTATATAAGTGACCTGTAGCTTCAGGTCAGAAGGGGGTTGGTGTTCCAAGCATTGCTGCTAATCCATTGATGTGCAGCCGTAGTGGTCAGTGTGGCTGTGGATAGATACAGTCATGGCCGTAATTGTTGGCACCCCTGAAATGTTTCTAGAAAATGAAGTATTTCTCACAGAAAAGGATTGTTATTTTTCCCAAAGGGTGGGCAACCAAATATTAATAAGGGCGCCAATCATTTTGTCCAGCCCATTTTTGGAGTTTGGTGACATTATGTCCAATTTACTTTTTTTTTCCTCCTTTTTTGGTTTAGTTCCATTACACACAAAGGGAATAAACATGTGTATAACAAAACATGTGTTACTGCAATCCTTTTCTGTGAGAAATACTTCATTTTCTAGAACAATTTCAGGGGTGCCAACATTGACAGCCATGACTGTATCTTATATAGACACCCTAGGACAGTGTTTCCTAACCAGGGTGCCTCCAGCTGTTGCAAAACTACAACTTCCAACATGCCCAGACAGCCTTTGGCTGTCTGGGCATGCTGGGAGTTGTAGTTTTGCAACAGTTAGAGGCACCCTGGTTGGGAAACGCTGCCCTGAGAAAATGCATCAGAAAGCTAGCAAGTAAGAGAGGTAAAATGCATTGTACTAGTATTTACTTTTTGCAGGTTGTTTAGTATTAGAAAAACATGGCTGCTTCTTTCCTTTTAACCCCTTAAGGACTCAGCCCATTTTGGCCTTAAGGACTCAGACAATTTAATTTTTACGTTTTCATTTTTTCCTCCTCGCCTTCTAAAAATCATAACTCTTTTATATTTTCATCCACAGACTAGTATGAGGGATTGTTTTTTGCGCGACCAGTTGTCCTTTGTAATGACATCACTCATTATATCATAAAATGTATGGCGCAACCAAAAAACACTATTTTTGTGGGGAAATTAAAACGAAAAACGCAATTTTGCTAATTTTGGAAGGTTTTGTTTTCACGCCGTACAATTTATGGTAAAAATGACATGTGTTCTTTATTCTGAGGGTCAATACGATTAAAATGATACCCATTATTATATACTTTTATATTATTGTTGCGCTTAAAAAAAATCACAAACTTTTTAACCAAATTAGTACGTTTATAATCCCTTTATTTTGATGACCTATAACTTTTTTATTTTTCCGTATAAGTGGCGGTATGGGGGCTCATTTTTTGCGCCATGATCTGTACTTTTTTTTTGATACCACATTTGCATATAAAAAACTTTTAATACATTTTTTATAATTTTTTTTTTAATAAAATGTATTAAAAAAGTAGGAATTTTGGACTTTTTTAATTTTTTTTTCGTTCACGCCGTTCACCGTACGGGATCATTAACATTTTATTTTAATAGTTCGAACATTTACGCACGTGGCGATACCAAATATGTCTATAAAAAATGTTTTTTACGCTTTTTGGTGGTAAAATAGGAAAAAACGGACGTTTTACTTTTTTATTGGGGGAGGGGATTTTTCACTTTTTTTTTACTTTTTTTTTTTACACTTGAATAGTCCCCATAGGGGACTATTCATAGCAATACCATGATTGCTAATACTGATCTGTTCTATGTATAGGACATAGAACAGATCAGTATTATCGGTCATCTCCTGCTCTGGTCTGCTCGATCACAGACCAGAGCAGGAGACGCCGGGAGCCGCACGGAGGAAGGAGAGGGGACCTCCGTGCGGCGTTATGAATGATCGGATCCCCGCAGCAGCGCTGCGGGCGATCCGATCGTTCATTTAAATGGCGAACTGCCGCAAATGCTGGGATCTGTATTGATCCCGGCACCTGAGGGGTTAATGGCGGACGCCCGCGAGATTGCGGGCGTCGGCCATTGCCGGCGGGTCCCTGGCTGCGATCAGCAGCCGGGATCAGCCGCGCATGACACGGGCATCGCTCCGATGCCCGCGGTTATGCTTAGGACGTAAATGTACGTCCTGGTGCGTTAAGTACCACCTCACCAGGACGTACATTTACGTCCTGCGTCCTTAAGGGGTTAATCAGCGCCACAGCTGTGGTATTGCAGCTCACTTTATTAAAGGGAGGGGAAAAAAATGTTTTCAAATTAACTGGTGCCAGAAAGTTATACAGATTTGTAAATTACTTCTATTATAAAATCGTAATCCTTCCAGTACTTATTAGCTACTGAATACTACAGAGGAAATTGTTTTCTTTTTGAATTTCGTTTGTCTGACACCTCTGTCCAGAGCAGCATATGTTTGCTATGGGGATTTTTTCCTGCTCTGGATAGTTCCTAATGTGGACAGAGAGGTCAGCAGAGAGCATTGTGGTCAGACAGAAAAGAAATCCAAAAAGAAAATAATTTTCTCTGTAGTATTCAGCAGCTAGTAAGTACTGGAAGGATTAAGATTTTTTTAATAGAAGTAATTTACAAATCTGTATAACTTTTTGACACCAGTTAATTTAAAAAAAGCTTTCCACCGGAGTACCCCTTTAATCCTTCCAGTACTTGTCAGCTGCTGTATGCTCCAGAGGAAAATGTGTAGTTTTTTCCAGTTTGACCACAGTGCTCTCTGCTGCCACCTCTGTCCATGTCAGGAACTGTCCAGAGCAGGAACAAATCCCCATAGCAAACCTCTCTTGCTATGGACAGTTCCTGACATGAACAGAGGTGTCAGCAGAGAGCACTGTGGTCAGACTGGAAAGAACTAAACAACTTCCTCTGGAGCATACAGCAGCTGGTAAGTACTGGAAGGATTAAGATTTTTATATAGAAGTAATTTACAAATCTGTTTTAACTTTCTGCCACCAGTTGATTTGATTTAAAAGCATTTTTTTCCCCCTGCAGTACGCATTTTAAAGTGAATGTGGTTAAGATGAGGTACCACACACACACCCTGTGGACAGTTGTTTCGCTGGCAGACCTGTTTTTGTTGTCTTCTCTGTGTTCTTAACCCCTTAACGACCATGGACGTGTATACTTGTCCAATGGCTGTTAAGGTGGTATGGCGCGGGCTCCCGACTCGAGCCCGCGTCATACCGGCCAGCCCCCAGCTGATTCTTGTAGCTGAGGGCCGGCGTTAATAGCCGACATGCGGCGATCGCCGCGGCCAGCTATTAACCCTATAGATCGCCGCTGACAGTGGCGCAGCGCAATTGCGGGGGGGCCATCCACTGAGGTAGCCTGAGGGCTTACCTCTCCTCCTATGTCGGCTCTGGTGCTCAAAACGATGAAGCCTGGCAGGGCCAGGCTTTATCAATCGAGTGCAGAGCACACTGATCAATATGGTTCAATGGAACCATATTGATCCATATGAGGAATCAAATGATTCCTTCTAAAAGTCACCGAAGGGGACTAAAAGTGTATAAAAATAAAAAATGTATATAATATATATATGTGTGTATGTATGTTATTTTATTTATTTTTTTAAGTTTAAAAACACACACATTAACCCCTTCCTTATTAAGTTTAAATCACCCCCCCTTTTCCCAAATTCCATATAAAAAATATATAAACATAATAAAAATAAACCTATGTGGTATCGCCGCGTGTAAATGTCCGAACTATAAAAATATATTGTTAATTAAATCGCACGGTCAATGGCGTATCCGCAAAAAAAAGTCCAAAATACCGTATTTTTGGTCACTTTTTATACAAGAAAAAAAAAGGAATAAAAAGTGATGGAATAAGTCAGATTAAAACAAAAATGGTACCGATTTAAAACTTCAGATCACGGCGCAAATAATGAGCCCTCATACCGCCCCATACGTGGAAAAAAAAAGTTATAGGGGTCAGAAGATGACAATTTTAAACGTATACATTTTCCTGCATGTAGTTATGATTTTTTCCAGAAGTGCGACAAAATCAAACCTATATAAGTAGGGGATCATTTTAACCGTATGGACCTACAGAATAAAGATAAAGTTTCATTTATTACAAAATGGTGTTTTCTTTAATGTTGTTGCACAATGATAATAATTTTTTTTTTTTCCCGTTTCACCGTAGATTTTTGGGTAAAATTACTGATGTCATTACAAAGTAGAATTGGTGGCGCAAAAAATAAGCCATCATATGGATTTTTAGGTGCAAAATTAAAAGGGTTATGATTTTTAAAAGGTAAGGAGGAAAAACAAAAGTGCAAAAACAGAAAAATGCTTGGTCCTTAAGGTTTTTTTTTTTTTTTTTTTTTTATGTTGCTGTGGTTGCAGGGTATATACCAAGCTGGTATTCTTACCTGGCCCACTCTCCTGCTGCTGGTGTTTTTTTTTTTTTTTTTTTTCTCTCCTTACTAGCTCCACTGATGTTCTAGGCATCTGACTAGCCTCTGAGCATTTCCAGTCTGTGCAAAACATGAACAGAACTGAGAGGGACCTCGGTGGGGACTGGTAAACCACCAGCAGCAGGGGAGCAGGCCGGATAAGTATATATGTTCTCTGCAGCCCCAGCAACTAAAAAATAACGCAACAAAAATAAAGAAACACAGCCGCACATCCACCATTTGTATTTTGATCTGTTTGCTTCTCAGCATAATATAAAAAAAACTAGCAGGTTGTTATACATTTTGATCAAAAAGTACAAGCCCACTTGCCACGTCAAGGCCACCTAGTCAGAGTGGGTCCCTAACCTAACACTGGCATAACGCCGGGCGGCGACCACTGCCTCCGAGACACCATGTCCGACGGGGGGAGTGACCCAGTGGCCAAGCAGCCCCACTACTGCCCGACCAAGCACCCGGCTCTGGGCCACTCCACCCCACAGACAAAGCATCACAGAGACAATGGCCGCCACAGAGAACCACACCAGCATGAAACCTACCATGTGCTCACTGCCAGAGGGCTGGAGAATGGTAGGAGGAAACCCTTATGCAGTTTCCTGCTAATTAAAAAAACGCCTGGGCCAAATGGGTGGAGTGGAGTGCTGGCTATGGAAGAAGGGAGAGACTACAAATGTGCAACACAAAAAGAGAAACACAGCCGCACATCCACCATTTTTGTATTTTGATTTAAAGATGGCTTTCTGCCCAGACAACAACCCCTTTACGCCCTCTGTAAGTGAATCCTATGGAGGAGCAATAGCGCCATCTCCAGCACAGGATGGGGGGTGACTTTCTTGATCATCTGTTTTATAGACTTCTACATAAATATCACTTTCCCATTTCTCTAGCATCAAGCAGTGTCCTTCTTATTGGCCGAGATGGCGATGAAAGTGGAGCTGTCCCGCTTGGCGTATCAAAGGGCAGCCTGGGAGGTGGACTCGGGCAGAAGGAACACCTACTACGCCTCCATTGCCAAGGCATACGCCGGAGATATCGCCAATCAGGTGGCTTCAGACGCTGTTCAGATATTTGGAGGAAACGGATTTAACAGTGATTATCCTGTGGAGAAGCTCATGAGGGATGCAAAAATCTACCAGGTGAGAGGAATTCTGTGCCGGAAACTTTGCATCCAGAAATCTGCATTATCTTTTTTTATTTATTTTTTTCCCCTACTACATACATTAATGCAGTGTTACTCAATCTGGGTGCCGGACAGCAAAAGGCTGAGGGCTGGAACACCTCCCGTTTCTGTCCCAGTTCGATTGACAGTCGGATGGAAGCCGAACCCTATTTGTAAATTTTGTTCCACAGGATAGGGATAACTAGCTGATCAATGGGGTTCCGACTGCTCTGACCCCCCACGGTTTACAAGATCATGCTCGGCCTTTGCTTCATTAAAGGGGTATTCCTGGAAAAACTTTTTTTTATATATATCAACTGGCTCCAGAAAGTTAAACAGATTTGTAAATTACTTCTATTAAAAAAAATCTTAATACTTTCAATAATTATCAGCTGCTGAAGTTGAGTTGTTGTTTTCTATCTGTCAGTACTCTCTGCTGACATCGCTGCTTGTCTCCGGAACTGCACAGAGTAGAAGAGGTTTGCTATGGGGATTTGCTTCTAAACTGGGCGGTTCCCGAGACAGGTGTCATCAGAGAGCACTTAGACAGAAAAGAACAACCTCAACTTCAGAAGCTCATAAGTACTGAAAGGATGAAGATTTTTTAATAGAAGTAATTTACAAATCTGTTTAACTTTCTGGAGCCAGTTGATAGAGATAGATAGATAGAGATATATATCTTTTTTTTTTTTCCTGGATAACCCCTTTAACTATGACCTCTGAACAGCAGAATTGTATCGCAGAGAATAAATGGAATGGTGGATGAGATTGCTGTTGCTTCATTTGTTTGGGGACAAAGGATCCCTGTTCTTGTCATAGGTCAGGGTCCCAGTGGTTGGACCGTCATGATCAGCTAGTCATTGCCTATCCTGGGGACAGAGCAGTGTTTCCCAACCTATGTCCCTCCAGCTGTTGCAAAACTATAACTCACAGAATGCCCGGACAGCCGAAGGCGGCATGCTGGGAGTTGTAGTTTTGCAACAGCTGGAGGCGCACTGGTTAAGAAATGCTGAGATAAAGGATAACTTAGTGCATCAATGGCAATTGTACCACCCAAAAAAGCTTCTATCCACAAGCTTAAAGGGGTACTCCGATACTAGACATCTTATACCTTATCTACTGGAAAGGGGATAAGCTGTATGATCCCTGGGGTTCCGATTGCTGGGACCCCCGCGATCTCCGGACCGGCATCTCTGCGTTCTGAACAGTTATCCTGTGGATAGGAGATAAGGCGTCTAGTACTGGAGTTGCCCTTTTAACCTTGTTCTTCATCAGCATGCCATATAGTGACCTGTGACGTCTCTTTCTTGTCTATTGCAGATCTATGAAGGTACAGCCCAGATCCAGAGACTCATCATTTCTCGGGAACATTTCGGCAAGTACAAGGATTGAAGTATTCACTCAGGACCGAACGTCTTCCTACACCCTCGGCCTTAATGACAAGTTTGGCGTCTGCGCTGCAGGAGTTTCGTTACTTTGTATCACTGCACTGTAGGACTGGCTGCAGATTGGCGGCTTCTTGATTGCGTCCATCAGTTTTTTTTAAAGAACTTCATGTGAAAATGTAACATGTAACATATTTAAGCTTTTTGATTCAGTAAGACAAATCTGTTTTTAATATTAAGAATTTCTTTTTTGTGTAATTCACTTGCGAAAATGTTATTGGCTGTAGCTGGAAAGTAAAAGCAATGACCTGATTGTCTGCCATGAGGAATTTCTACATATTTGTAAATAGGCTCCGCTTATCTCAAATAAAGGAAGTGATGAAGAACTGCGGAGGGCCACTTAAAGGGCCATTGTCAATAATCAGTGGGCAGCGCCTAAGTTTTTATCTTCTCAGAGCCCTTTATTCTGGGGATCTGTGGTAGTTGGTGGTTGCAGCTAGAGATGAGCGAACTTACAGTAAATTCGATTCGTCACGAACTTCTCGGCTCGGCAGTTGATGACTTATCCTGCGTAAATTAGTTCAGCTTTCAGGTGCTCCGGTGGGCTGGAAAAGGTGGATACAGTCCTAGGAAAGAGTCTCCTAGGACTGTATACACCTTTTCCAGCCCATCGGAGCACCTGAAAGCTGAACTCATTTATGCAGGAAAAGTCATCAACTGCCGAGCCGAGAAGTTCGTGACGAATCGAATTTACTGTAAGTTCGCTCATCTCTAGTTGCAGCCTTTACCAATGTTTTCTTATCATAGTTATCGATAAAATGTGTATTTTATTTTCGTAGATGACCCCCCCCCCCCCCCCCTTAAAGAGGTTACACACAGCCTACCACGCCATTTTGTTTGTGGCTTTCAAAGTCCTAGCTAGACCTCGCAGTCCATAAAACGGCGTGCTGATGCCTTCTTTGTGCGCTGCCTCCGCCAAGATCAGCTAGTCATTGTCTATCCTGGGGAAAGAGCAGTGTTTCCCAACCTATATCCCTCCAGCTGTTGCTAAACTACAACTCTCAGAATGCCCGGACAGCCAAAGGCTGTCCGGGCATTCTGGGAGTTGTAGTTTTGCAACAGCTGGAGGCACACTGGTAAAGAAATGCTGGAATAAAGGATAACTTGGTGCATCAATCAGCATGGCAATTTTACCACCCAAAAAGGGGACACGTGGACGTATCTCTACAGTCAGACATTCTATCCGCAATCTTAAAGGGGTGCTCTGATACTAGACATCTTATACCTTTTTATTCTCTTGCTAAGTGGCCCTTGGTATAAGCAAGTTTAACACCACTGGGTTACACCCAGTCCTGTGAGCTAGCTTATAGGTGTGTTTGGGAGGGAGGAGGGGGTCCAACCATTGGGGAACTATCAACCCCAGGATCAAAGGCTATTTGTCCCCCAAGTGAATGGAGCGACAGCTTGAAATCTCAGCCACCTTTCTATTACTGTCTGTAGGACAAACATCGCTGCTATGTTCATTAGTCTTATAGACAGTGAATGGAAAGATGGTTGAGATGTCATTACTTTATACTGTAGATTATGGGGCTGCTATGAAAATGCAGTAGTCTGCAGCTTCTAATGCCGGGGTCTCAAACTGGTGGCCCTCCAGATGTTGCAAAACTTCATCTCCCAGCATTCCCGGCAGCCGTTGGCTGCAGCAAATGGCTGTCTGGGCATGTCCAGGCATGCTGGGAGTTGAAGTTTTGCAACATCTGGAGGGACACAGTTTGAGACCCCTGCTCTAATGTCTGCTGGGCCATTACAGTAGCAGTAGACGACCTTTACAGGTGTGCAATATGGATGCAACTCCAGGTCTAGAGATCCAAATGGAAAGCAACATCGATTACTATAATCAGGCTGGGTCCTGCATCCCTATCAGGATGAACAGACACATGCACAAAGAAAAAAACCTGCCCCCCCCCTTTTTTTATTTATTTTTTGTTCTCCTGCATGATGCCCTTCCCCCCCTAGAAAAGATTTAAAAAAAAATTACAAATAAATGTATACATTTTTGCCCATTTTTACTATTAAACTTTTGGCTGTCCGGGCATGCTGGGAGTTGTAGTTTTGAAACACCTGGAGGGGAAAGACTCTCTCTACCCTAAACACTATGGGGGTGTGGTCAAAGACATGGGGGGTGGACTTAAAGGAGAAGTCTCATACTTAAAAATACTGGAAGTTTGTCCCCGATCTGCAGAAGTTGGATCCCCCCTCGTGAAGTCCTGTACGGGGCCCTGGCTCTCCTTGGGAATGCAGAGTCATGATCCCCTCCCGAAACAGGGGCCACCAGGCCCTTTCCATATATCTTTATTGGAAAGCTGTCCGGTTCGGCTCTCCCATAATGATAATATATGGAGGGGGACACTTTGCGAGGGGTCATGACGCTGCATTCCGACAGCAAGCCGTGGGCCCCATACAGGAGATTGCGGGTGGTCCCAGCAGTCGGACCTCCGCGATCTTAAACATATCCCACATTCTGCTGATAGGGAATACGTTTTTTAGGCCACATAAAATTTTCCATATATATATATTATTTTATGCATGTATTTTCGCCTTTTTTTTTAATATAAATATATATATATATATTTTTTTTTTTTCTTTTCTTCCCAATGAAAATATGCACGTGCATTTTTGTTGGCAAAAAAGGGGAGGTGGGCAATAATGCATGCATAAAATCATTAATGATGTTGGGGAATTAAAAAAAAAAAAGGTTTAAAAAAAAAAAATAAAGTCTGGTATAAACTTATTCTGATACAAACCTGTTTAACTATAACCACCATCATTCCCTGACCCGTTGGAGGCAATGAAGGTAACCGCTGCCTATGAACACACAGGCATTACTCTGGACAGCTATAATGCTCTGACAATCCGCGGACAGAGCAGCTGATCTGATGACAGCTTGGCCTGTGGTGCGGATAGCTGTCCTCGGCACTGCCTGCGTGGATCGTTGGTGATTAGCGCTGTCTGGAGCGATGGTCTAGGCAGGCAGTGCTGCGGACACCTATACACGGCAGTCTGTGCGGATAGGCAGCGGTTAGGACGCCTGTGTCACATTCCTCCAATCACTGTGCAGTAGCGGGGTCCTAGTGAGCAGTGACTCCGCCCATCATGGTCATGGTGAGTAGTGTTCTGGGCAGTGTCCCCGGCTCCGCCATGCGTCGCCCTCCTCGCTCATCCCGCCCGTGTCCGCTCCCTGGTCTGCCGCTGCCACCTTCCAGCCCTCCTAATGTGCCATGTCCTGCAGCGGGGCATGATGGGAGTTGTAGTTTTCTTCAACATCTAGGGCAGTGCTTCCCAACCAGGGTTCCTCCAGCTTTTGCAAAACTACAACTCCCAGCATGCCCGGACAGCCAAAGGCTGGAGGCACCCTGGTTGGGAAGCACTGATCTAGGGAGCCACAGCCGCTGTTCTCTGCCCGTCTCTCTGTGTCTTCTCCTTCACTGCAGTAATGTTCTCCAACCTGTGTCTAAAAACTACAACTCCCAGCATGCCCATCATACCCAGATATAATATAAGGGTGTTCTCCAACCTGTGTCTAAAACTACAACTCCCAGCATGCCCATCATACCCAGATATAATATAAGGGTGTTCTCCAACCTGTGTCTAAAACTACAACTCCCAGCATGCCCATCATACTTCGATATAATATAGGGGTGTTCTCCAACCTGTGTCTAAAACTACAACTCCCAGCATGCCCATCATACTTCGATATAATATAAGGGTGTTCTCCAACCTGTGTCTAAAACTACAACTCCCAGCATGCCCATCATACCTAGATATCATATAAGGGTGTTCTCCAACCTGTGTCTAAAACTACAACTCCCAGCATGCCCATCATACCTAGATCTCATATAAGGGTGTTCTCCAACCTGTGTCTAAAAACTACAACTCCCAGCATGCCCATCATACCTAGATATCATATAAGGGTGTTCTCCAACCTGTGTCTAAAACTACAACTCCCAGCATGCCCATCATACCTAGATCTCATATAAGGGTGTTCTCCAACCTGTGTCTAAAAACTACAACTCCCAGCATGCCCATCATACCTAGATCTCATATAAGGGTGTTGCAAAACTTCAACTCCCAATTTAATAAAAATCCCTATTTTACTATGTGCTCTCTAACTCAGTGTTTCCCAACCACGGTGCCTCCAGCTGTTGCAAAACTACAACTCCCAGCATGCCCCATGTGTTTCCCAACATGTGACTCTCTTACTGTTGCAAAACTTCAACTACCATTGTACTTATAGTATAGATCAGTATTCACTAATCTGTGGGTCTATGTTGAAAAACTACAACTCCCAGCATGCCCTTCATACTTCTAATATAGAGGTGTACCCCAAACCTGTGGCTACGACTCCTATTATAAAACTACAACTCCTATTATACTCTGACAGCCAGCATATACATAGATATAAGTCTGGTCCCTAATTTGTGGCTCTCTATTGCAAAACTACAACTCCCAGCATGTTTCTTTATGTGGATCTGCTGTAGCTTCAAAACCAGGGTGTCTCCAGCTGTTGCAAAACTACAGCTCCCAGCATTTCCGGACAGTCTTTGGCCTATGATATCTAATCAAGACTTATTAAAGCCAAAGGGTAAAACTGTCTAATAAAAAGGAGTCTCTATTACCCTGCTGGTGCCTCTAACCTGGATACAAGATGAGATACACTTGGGATACATGGATTCTCTATTACCCTGCTGGTGCCTCTAACCTGAATACAAGATGAGATACACTTGGGATACATGGAGTCTCTATTACCCTGCTGGTACCTCTAACCTGGATACAAGATGAGATACACTTGGGATACATGGAGTCTCTATGACCCTGCTGGTGCTTCTAACCTGGATACAAGATGAGATACACTTGGGATACATGGAGTCTCTATTACCCTGCTGGTGCCTCTAACCTGGATACAAGATGAGATACACTTGGGATACATGGAGTGTCTATTACCCTGCTGGTGCCTCTAACCTGAATACAAGATGAGATACACTTGGGATACATGGAGTCTCTATTACCCTGCTGGTACCTCTAACCTGGATACAAGATGAGATACGGTTGGGATACATAAAGATTGGACACATCTAGTCTGGTTAAAAGATGAGATACGGTTGGGATACATGTGATACATACTGTAGTACCCTGCTGGTGCCTCTAGCCTGGATACAAGATGAGATACAGTTGTGACACATGGGATACATACTGTAGTCCCTGCTGATCCCTCTAGTCTGGATACAAGATGAGATACAGTTGGGATACATGAAGATTGGACACCTCTAGTCTGGTTAAAAGATTAGATACAGTTGGGATACATGGAAGCTCTATTACCCTGCTGGTGCCTCTAACCTGGATACAAGATGAGATACGGTTGGGATACATGGGATACATACTGTAGTACCCTGCTGATCCCTCTAGTCTGGATACAAGATGAGATACAGTTGGGATACATGAAGATTGGACACCTCTAGTCTGGTTAAAAGATTAGATACAGTTGGGATACATGGAAGCTCTATTACCCTGCTGGTGCCTCTAACCTGGATACAAGATGAGATACGGTTGGGATACATGGAGGCTCTAGTACCCTGCTGGTGCCTCTAACCTGGATACAAGATGAGATACGGTTGGGATACATGGAGGCTCTAGTACCCTGCTGGTGCCTCTAACCTGGATACAAGATGAGATACATGAAGATTGGACACATCTAGTCTGGTTAAAAGATGAGATACAGTTGGGATACATGGAGGCTGTAGCACCCTGCTGGTGCCCCTAACCTGGATACAGGATGAGATACCATTGGGATACATGGCTTAAAGGAGAACTCCAGAATATAAAAATTGTCGCCCATACTGCCGGCAGTAAAAAAAATAAAGATGTACATACCTTCCTCCGCTCCCCCGGGGCCTCCGGTAACCAGTTCCGGTCTCCGCCACGATCCACTTCCTGGTTGCCGGTGGTCGGATGAGTCATACTGCGCACAGCCAATCACCGGCCGCAGCGAAGTCATGCTTCTCTCAGTCCACAGATGTGCCCCATGGGGTACAAACTGCTGCGTAGAGCATTGTTTTCCAACCAGGGTGCCTCCAGCTGTTGCAAATCTACAACTCCCAGCATGCTGGGAGTTGTAGTTTTGCAACAGCTGGAGGCACCCTGGTTTGGAAACAATGGCGTAGAGGCATGTCTACCATACACAGATCTCTCACCAAGAGATACATTACCCATAAGTAGCCTCTGAGTGTCTTTTTTTATAGGACAGCAGGAAAGGCACATTTATGTTGTTTTGTGGTAAGCCCCAGGGTTTTCCGAACACTGTTTCTTTAGTTGTTTAGAAAACGCTGGTCTCATGAGTTTACATAGGACCAGTACTGGTTACGTTACATATAGAGGTCAGAACTGCAGACCCCACAAGGTTACACTATATATAGAAGTCAATAGAAGCAATAATAGATTCAGAAGCATTGAGCTCCCCCTAGTGGCGGCTTCAGCACACAGCATCTGACAGAAGATTCGGATAGAAATAGCAAGAATTTCTCTCATTATTTGTCGGAATATTTGTATATATTGTTATGATCAGTGATAGCTATGAATACATACATGAAAGTTTTCTTTTATTTGCTCACAGGGGACCCCACAGAAGGATGTTACCATAAAAGCTGATGCCCCCAAAACTCTCCTGCTGGAAAAACACTCGGAGTATATTGAATCGTATGGAGCAAAGAAAGATGACTATGTGAGTAGCTGTCAGGTAATGCTGAGGCTATATAGCAGTGTTTACCAACCAGAGTGCCTCCAGGTGTTGCAAGACTACAACTCAGAGGCTACTTATGGGTAGTGTATCTCTTGGTGAGAGATCTGTGTATGGTAGACATGCCTCTACGCCATTATTTCCCAACCACGGTGTCTCCAAGTGTTGCAAAACTACAACTCCCAGCATGCCCGGACAGCCTTTGGCTGTCCGGGCATGCTGGGAGTTGTAGTTTTGCAAAGGCTCTCCGGGCATTCTGGGAGTTGTAGTTTTGCAACAGCTGGAGGCACCCTGGTTGGGAAACAATGGCGTAGAAGCATATCTACCATACACAGATCTCTCGCCAAGACATACACTACCCATAAGTAGCCTCTGAGTTGTAGTTTTGCAATATCTGGAAGCACTCTGGTTGGGAAACACTGCTATATAGAGATGAAGAGTTTGTGATGTTTGACAATACACACACACAAGCATATATATATATATATATATTGTTTCTGCAGGAGTACTGTATGTCAGAATACCTGCGGATGAGCGGGGTGTACTGGGGTCTGACCGTTATGGATCTGATGGGTGAACTGCACCGTATGAACAAGGAGGAGATCCTGACGTTCATCAAGTCCTGTCAGCACGAATGTGGCGGCTTCAGCGCTAGTGTGGGACATGACCCCCATCTCCTGTACACACTGAGCGCCATACAGGTAATACCACCGATACACTACATCAGTCCCCACCCGTCAGTCCCCTGTACTGTTTCATCACCCCTCTGTAGCGTTTCATCACCCCCCTGTAGCGTTTCATCACCCCCCTGTAGCGTTTCATCACCCCCTGTAGCGTTTCATCACCCCCTGTAGCGTTTCATCACCCCCTGTAGCGTTTCATCACCCCCTGTAGCGTTTCATCACCCCCTGTAGCGTTTCATCACCCCCTGTAGCGTTTCATCACCCCCCTGTAGAGTTTCATCACCCCCTGTACCACTTTATCACCCCTGTACCATTTCATCACCCCCTGGTGACAGTCAGTTTGAAAAGTCCTGGTCTATAGAATGTATAGTACAAATAGAGAAGGACTTCAGAGGAAGACAAGAATCACCCGGTGCTGATCGGAACCCCCTGTAGAGTTTCATCACCCCCCTGTACCGTTCCATCACCCCCTGTAGCGTTTCATCACCCCCTGTAGCGTTTCATCACCCCCTGTAGCGTTTCATCACCCCCTGTAGCGTTTCATCACCCCCTGTAGCGTTTCATCACCCCCTGTAGCGTTTCATCACCCCCCTGTAGCGTTTCATCACCCCCTGTAGCGTTTCATCACCCCCTGTAGCGTTTCATCACCCCCCTGTAGCGTTTCATCACCCCCCTGTAGCGTTTCATCACCCCCCTGTAGCGTTTCATCACCCCCCTGTAGCGTTTCATCACCCCCCTGTAGCGTTGCATCACCCCCCTGTAGCGTTTCATCACCCCCCTGTAGCGTTTCATCACCCCCCTGTAGCGTTCCATCACCCCCCTGTAGCGTTCCATCACCCCCCTGTAGCGTTCCATCACCCCCCTGTAGCGTTCCATCACCCCCCTGTAGCGTTCCATCACCCCCCTGTAGCGTTCCATCACCCCCCTGTAGCGTTCCATCACCCCCCTGTAGCGTTCCATCACCCCCCTGTAGCGTTCCATCACCCCCCTGTAGCGTTCCATCACCCCCCTGTACCGTTCCATCACCCCCCTGTACCGTTCCATCACCCCCCTGTACCGTTCCATCACCCCCCTGTACCGTTCCATCACCCCCCTCTACCGTTCCATCACCCCCCTCTACCGTTCCATCACCCCCTTGTAGCGTTTCATCACCCCCTGTAGCGTTTCATCACCCCCCTGTAGAGTTTCATCACCCCCTGTACCACTTTATCACCCCTGTACCATTTCATCACCCCCTGGTGACAGTCAGTTTGAAAAGTCCTGGTCTATAGAATGTATAGTACAAATAGAGAAGGACTTCAGAGGAAGACAAGAATCACCCGGTGCTGATCGGAACAAGAGAAGCAGAACCACCGGAGCTTCAGGTAAGTAACTTTATTGATCCAGTATGCAACGCGTTTCGCTGCGCATGCGCAGCGAAACGCTTTGCATGTTGGATCAATAAAGTAACTTACCTGAAGTGCCCGTGGCTCTACTCCTCTTGTTTTCCGATCAGCGCCGGGTGATCTTGTCTTCCTCTCAAGTCCTTCTCTATTTGTACCTACGTCCTGACCGGACGGCTGCAGACGGAACCTATTCACATGCGCTTCCTATTGTTGAGTATGTAGCACGAGCAGCTTTGGTAAGCGGCTGTCTTCCTCCTCCCTGTGGGATTACTTGGATCCCTGCACATGAGAGCGCCTTCTCCCTTTTCTCTTTTCATAGAATGTACTGGATAGCGGAATCAATATTATGTAACCTATAGAACCCTGATCACTTCTGATATTCCTTGCAGATTCTGACCCTTTTCGACAGCCTTTCTGAAGTGAACACAGAAAAAGTGGTGGCGTACGTGACGTCCCTACAGAAAGAAGACGGCTCATTTTCTGGAGACAAATGGGGTGATTACCTGAGATATCGTACATCATTTCTGGTTTATTGTGGCTGAACCTGTGGATACTAGTGTTACAAAACTACAATTCCCAGCATGCCTGGACAGCCGTTGGCATGCTGGAAGTAGTAGTTTTGCAACAGCTGGAGATCCACAGGACAATTGCAACAGGTTTGGAGACCACTGCTGTACACTTACACTGTAATTAGTTATCATGGCTGTCAGAAGCCTCTGTACCTGCCATGGTAGACCTGTTGTACAGTCTGCCTCAAGCGGACTCAAAGATCTCCGATTTATGAGTTCCCTGCCATACGGTAGCAGGTTATCCCATTCTGATAAAGTGATGGCATAATTCTAAGATTTGCCACCATTTAAAGAGTATCAGTCACCAAATAAAACTTGTAATATAGTGTTTCCTTGTGTAATTAGAAGACACTTTCCCATTCACTTGCTTTTAAAATTATCAACATAAATATGTTTAAAATGTATTATAAAAAACGGCCACTAGGCGGCTCTGTTCTGTTCCCTCCCACAATTAAAGGGGTACTCCGGTGGAAACCTTTTTTTTTTTTTTTACATCAACTGGTGCCAGAAAGTTAAACAGATTTGTAAATTACTTCTAATTAAAAATCTTTACCCTTCCAGTACTTTTTAGCAGCTGTATGCTACAGAGGAAATTATTTTCTTTTTGATTTTCTTTTTTGTCTTGTGCACAGTGCTCTCTGCTGACACCTGATGCCCGTATCAGGAACTGTCCGGAGCAGGAGAAAATCCTCATAGCAAACATATGCTGCTTTGGACAATTCCTGACACGGACAGAGGTGTCAGAAGAGAGCACGGTGGACAAGACAAAAAATTAATTCAAAGATAAAAGAATTTCCTCTGTAGCATACAGCTGCTAATAAGTACAGGAAGGGTAAAGATTTTTTTGATAGAAGTAATTTACAAATCTGTTTGACTTTCTGGCATCAGTTCATTTAAAAAAAAAAAAAAAGTTTTCCACCGGAGTACCCCTTTAATACAGTGAGTTTGGTCTCCTCCTGGCCTGGCAGGAGTCCGAACTCAGGAAGTGCTTCTCGGCACGGAGCTTGATTGACAGCTGCACAGAAAGTGAAAGCTCCACAGATTCTCACAGAAAGCCACACAGACTGACAGCTGAAGGAGAACTTCACTGATAGCAACACAGACTGAAAGCTGCACAGAGCCCGAGGTCTTCTATTCATCACAGCACTGCAACCATGTGAGGGCGGAAGTGGTCCCCGAGCAGGCTTCAGCGATGTCATGCTGGGAAACGCCCACTTTCTCCTGCTGGGTGATTGCACTATGTGATTAAGAAGAAAGGTATGATACACAGCTTTTTAAAGCTCTGAAATAGTTTTTAAGGGCAGGAGGGGTGTTAGGAGTAGTTAGGGAACATAGCCTGAGGTAGTTTAGAACAGTTTATTTGGTGACAGGTACTTTTTAAACCAAGGGGGTCTGACCTACTGTACTCCCACCAATCCTGATAACCTTAGCCCCCCCCCCCACCCCACCCCCATGATTAATACTAGGGATGTCCCGATACTCGGCATTTGCATGTTATCAGGGACTCGTTTAACGTCCCCGATACCACGTCCGATACCTGCTGCTGTGCGGCCGCGCTCCGCTGTCCAGTTCTCCCGATCGCATCCTGGCATCCTATGGAGGAGCATGTGACACCCATGTCACTCCACCTCCTCCCCTGCGCCCAGCGTAACGCTACGGAGGAAGCAGAGGGACGTGTATGTCACATGATCCTCCATAGGACGCCATGATGCGATCGGGAGAACGGGACAGCGGGCAGCAACACCCGAGGACAGCCGCAGGTGAGCACTGTCTACAAGAGGTGGGGGGCTGCTGTCTATAAGGGGTGGGGGGATGGGGCCTGCTCCCTACAAGGGGGACAAGAGGGAGCGCTGCCTACAAGGGGGGGGGAGGACTGCTGTCTACAAGGAGGGGGCCCACTGTCTACAAGGGGGGCTTTGTCTACAAGGGGGGGGGGGGCAGAGCTGTCTACAACGGGGGGCTGCTGTCTACAGGGGGGCTGTTACTAATGTCTGCAACTATCTATACTACCTACAAGGGGATACTACCTACTATTAAAGACAATCTTACAGCAGAGTCACCTGCACTAACTTGAATTTATAGGTAGATAGGTCAGGTGACCCGGTTTCTACCGCTGCTCACCATGTGAACGTCAGCGCAATCGCTCCGGAGACATCGGTCTCGACGCCAATGCAAATTCCCTGTTCCGTCCAATGGAGAAGAGAGAAACCTTGACTCATACTACAGCAGCCGCCTCCATTGTACACAACAAGGACCCCACATATCAGCACAGTAAACAGCGCCAGAAACCGGATCACCCTGGTGTCAGATTCCCTTTAAAATAAAAGTACTCGTACTTGGTATCGGCGAGTACTAGAATTAAAGTATCGGTACTCGTACTCTGTCTTTAAAAAAAGGTATCGGGACATCCCTAATTAATACAATGAAGGGGCCGCAGAGGTGAATATACACCTGTCACACAAACATCCGTTCAGCCGACAACTATCTTTCCCGACCTCCCCATACATATGAATGTGCGCCGTGGCTGAACGTTCATGTGTCTTCTATGGAGAGCAGAGGGGTAAGCTGCAGCCAGACTGCTCTGGTGGCAGCTCTGAGAACAAAAAGGTTGTGTTATTTGAAATCCAACATGTCCAACCCTTCTCTCCCCCATCAGGAGACCACCATAAACTTTAGAAAGGTGGCTGAGTCTGAGGGAACACAACATTTATCTAAAGTTTATGGGTGTATCTTTCTAAGTCAGTGTTTCCCAACCAGGGTTCCTCCAGCTGTTGCAAAACTACAACTCCCAGCATGCCCGGACAGCCGAAGGCTGTCCGGGAATGCTGGGAGTTGTAGTTTTGCAACAGCTGGAGGCACCCTGGTTGGGAAACACAGTTCTAAGTTATGAAAACTGCAAAAACAATGTTTATTTTGCATTTAAAACCAGTAATTGTCACTTTGCTATTAAAGGGGTACTCCGGTGAAAACCTTTTTTCTTTTAAATCAACTGGTGGCAGAAAGTTAAACATATTTGTAAATGACTTCTATTAAAAAATCTTAATCCTTCCAGTACTTATTAGCTGCTGAATGCTACAGAGGACATTCCTTTCTTTTTGGAACACTGATGACATCACGAGCACAGTGCTCTCTGCTGACATCTCTGTCCATTTTAGCAACCGTGCATAGCAGATGTATGCTAAGGGCAGCATGGTGGCTCAGTGGTTAGCACTGCTGCCTTGCAGTGCTGGGGACTTGGGTTCAAATCCCACAAAGGACAACAATAAATAAACTGTTATTATTATTATAATAACGTCAGCAGAGAGAACTGTGGTCATGATGTCATCAGAGAGCATTCCAAAAAGAAAAGAATTTCCTCTGTAGTATTCAGCAGCTAATAAGTACAGGAAGGATTAAGATTTTTTAATAGAAGTAATTTACAAATATGTTTAACTTTCTGCTACCAGTTGATTTTTAAAAGAAAAAAGGTTTTCACCGGAGTACCCCTTTAAGATGACAAAATCTCAGATGGCGATCTGTAGCTGGTGTATATGGTTATTTTAAAGCTGACCCAAGTTCTCTGTTTTCTCGCAGGGGAAATAGATACCCGGTTTTCCTTCTGTGCCGTTGCAACGCTAGCACTTTTGGTAAGTTCCACATAAGTGTAACCTTTTTTTAGTTATAATAATAAGTTATTTTTCCCAATGTTACATACTACTATGTGTGTATATCTATCGACACATACATATCTCTTCATTGCCTGAAGGCCTAACTGTTGTTTTTAAAAGATTTTTAAAAACCTACCTGAATTTGTTAATTAACCCTTTTGGAGTGGTGATAAGGTGGAATTTTAGGCTCTTACTGCTGTTATTGAGTCATCAACATGTTGCACACCTATTCCTCATTCTCTGCATTTCAGGGAGTGGGACCAGGGTAGAGCTGTATGACAGCAGTACACACAGAGCTACTTCCTCCCTTAGTTGCCTAAGCAATCACAGTACAACACTCAGTCCTTTGTAACCCGCTCACTTTGTAGTGGGGGATTAATTACACAGTGCAGTACTATAAACAAGGTAACTGATACAAGAGCTTTGCAAGATTTTACATGTGCTAACGTGAAAGAAACAGCAGCAGCAATGAATAGGTTACACTAGCTGCTGCTTGCAAGCCTACAGACTAAAGCATAGAGGAAGATTGCATTGCAGCACTGTGGACATACAGCTGTAGGTGCACTGGTATTTCTCGGTCGCTCTTTATTGGGAGACACCTATACTGATGGGTATATGCTCTTGCCACTAGGAGGCGCTGACACTATGAAAAAAAGTTGGCTCCTCCCTGGCAGGATATACCTGCCCACTGGATGTGAGGTAATCAGTTTTAGCTAGTGTCAGTAGGAGGCAAGTAGGAGCTCCCCAGACCTGGTCTATTATTTTATTATTTTCTAGTAAGGGCTGTTTAGTTTTTATCTCCTTTTTGTTTTCCTTTTTCAGGTGGGGGTTCAGGAGCATGGCGCTACCTGTTCCTCCAAATGCGACAAAGGGGCACAGAACATAAGAATATGGCCCCTCATCCCCTTATCGCGCCTGGGTCCTGTTCCCGCACTTGCCCCTGCTCGCCCCGCTATCTTAGCCTGGTATTATTCAGCGTGGCCATAAGCTTGTTGAAGACTTCAGGGTGAGTATAAGAAGATGGAGCCGGGGTATAAGTATGTACTACAACCCCCATTCCCCCTCTCCCAGTGAACCTTCCCTCCCCCCTCTTCGGGCCATGCATTTCTTGACCACATGTATTGCGGCCAGGCACAGTGCCCTGGCCACGTTATCTTCACTACCGGACGGAGAATCTATGCCGCTGCCCCAGTTTCAGTGTCTGGGGCAGCAGGTCTCCAGTTCTGCGCGGCTGCCCGCTTACCACCTTGTGCGGCCAGGCAAAGTGTCCTGGCCGCGTTATTTCTTAGGCTGACTGGAGACCTACAGCTGCAGGCAGTGGGCACACCAGCCCGCTTACTCCTATCTTCTGCGGCCAGGCGCAATGTCCTGGCTGCATTCTTGTAGACTGACCGTAGGGTCTCTAGTCCCAGGCTTACTCCATCCTTGTAGCCAGGCACAGTGTCCTGGCCGCATTCTTTATGAGCTGACCGGAGACCTACAGCTGCAGGCAGCGGGTCTCCGGTCCCACATGGCCGACTGCCCTCATTGCGAACACGTCAGCTGGCTTACTGCTCCCTCTGCGGCCGGGCGCTTCCCCGGTGGGGTGGGGGGGGGGAACCGGCCGTGTCTTTCAGCCAGTTCCCGAGCCCCCTTCCTGTAATGGCTGCAGATCGTGCGGCCAGGGCCCCGTTCATGCGGCCGGGTGCTGCATCTTATCAAAAGTCCCCCTGTTCTTCTCCTAGTATGAGGCCGGCTTCGGGGGCGGTGTTCTTCCAGTGTGCCCTCCCTTTTTGGTGGGCTGCACTGTTTTCAAAAGTTTAAAAGTAAAAAAAAAAAAAATCACCACTGGTCACTCAGACCATTTGGTGGTGTTTGGTGCCCTCTTGTGGCCATCAATTCTATTACGCCCTGGATTTTTCATTGCTTCTTGAGCTCCCTCTTGTGGCAACCAAGCACTATTACAGCCTTGGCCTGTCACATCTGTTTTTATCAGTTTAATATCTGCAGGGTCCCTTTTCTAGGGACGGAATCAGGGGCCCGCTTTATTCCTTCAGTCACCCTGTACGGTGGCCTGCTTTAGACTATTTACATTGTCAGTTGAGGTATGCCTCTGGCGTATCTATTTTCTGCAGGGTTCTCACTCTGTCAGGGAACATATGCGCAGAAACATGGAGGGTTACTGCCAGGTATTTCTCTATCACTTGGAAACTGTCGGCGATATATTCAGTGTCTACCACTGAGTGCTGTGCCCCCTTCCACAGGGAGTACGGGGATCAGGAAACTTGGCATGGTCTGGGCCTGGGTTTCATAGTGATTACTCCTTGTTTTCCCCTCCCCTATATAGGTGGGGTACCTGACTGGGCCCTTGTTTTTCGCTGAGAGCAATAAGCTGAGCTGCGCACTTTTGCAGCCTGGTTCGCTTCCTGTTTCATGGTTATCTACTGCTGCTCATACAGACTTGGCACTCTCCTCTGTTGGAGGAGTTTATACACTCATATATGGCTCGGGAACAGCCGGTCTAGCACTGTCTGTTGTTTGGGTCCTGCCATTGCTCTCCTCCTCCCTCGGTGCAATCTCCCTGAAGGGGTTACAGTCTTCTGGAGTAACCTTCCCTTTTGTTTCCCCTCCGTTCCCGTCCTGACGGGATGTTGCTTCGGTTCGCTCAGACCGCTGGGGTTCATGTCTGGTTAGTCTCCATGTCTTGGACACTATCCTAGTATGTTGTGGCGTGTCTTCTTTTCTAGGTCGGCCCTTCTGGTTCTTTGGGCCTTAGTGATGGTTGTGGTCTCGGGCAGGTTAGCTCTCCTGCCCCGATTTCTCCGCGGTCCCGTTTTTGGGGCAGTCTCCCTGTACTTCTACACGTAGAAGTTTGTCACCTGGAGCGTTTTGCGGACGTTGGGTTTACTTACTCTACAGGTGTACATCTTCCAGGTGACCCGGGTACATCCAATTCGCAGGTCGGACGCTCAGGTGTTCCGGATTCCCCTTTTTCAGGGCATTCTACTCTCTTTTTGGCCTTATTCCTTCCGTCTCCTCCTTCATGGGTCAATGTACTCCTGGGGTGGTGGGCATTCCGGTCATCTGGATTACTCTACTCGAGTTTATTTTGCCTCCCAGGTGCTCGCGGCAGGCCCTGGGATGGAGGTTATTGGTCTGCAGCTGGTCTGTCATCGATTTTTCTGCACCAGGCCTCCCCGCAGCCAGTCTCCATCCTTCTTTCTTTTTTCCAGTGTTTTTCTGGTCTCCATCTTCCGTACTCTTATTCTGCTCAGGCGTACGCTGCTCTCCCTGGTGTTTTTTCCACCAGGGGTTCTCTTGTTTGTGCCCTTTTTCATTTTTGTTTCCAGCCGGGTTAGCCTTCTGTCTGGTTTTGTGTTCCTTGGAGTTGCTTCCTACCTCCTCGCAGGATGGTTCCGGCCCTTCTGGCTTCCTAGTCGACCTTTTCTTGTCTCTCTTTTTGGACCGTAGCTTTATAGTCTCTACATAGGACGGTCTCTTCCTTGGCGTCCTAGTCCTTCTCCATGGACGGGGGTTCTCCCGGGAGCTCAGTTTCTGAGCCTCGGTTGTCTCTGCCCGGGATCTTGTCCACAGGCCTTACGGTCGAGTGGGTTTGGTCTCTGGACTGATTCCCCTTTTGCTGTTGATTGCTGTTGGTTGGGGGATGCTTTGGTACGTCCCATCAGTATAGGTTTCCCCCAATGAAGAGCGACCGAGAAAAGGAGATTTTTTTGTACTCACGGTAAAATCTCTTTCGCGTAGCCTTCATTGGGGAACACCACACCCACCCATCATTGGGGAACACCAAACCCACCCATTTCTTCTTTTTTGTCCAGATAATCTTTTCTGGTTATTGGGTTTTTATCCAGGATTCTTTTCTAGGGTCCTTTTGGACATATTTCTTTGTTGGCTTTTCCTCCTGCTTTTGACAAAACTGATTACCTCACTTCCAGTGGGCGGGTATATCCTGCCAGGGAGGAGCCAATTTTTTTTCCTAGTGTCAGCGCCTCCTAGTGGCAAGAGCATATACCCATCAGTATAGGTGTCCCCCAATGAAGGCTACGAGAAAGAGATTTTACGGGGAGTACAAAAAAAAAAATCTCCTTTTACACAAGGGACAGTTGCCCAGAGCTTTATGAGTGAGAGTAAGGGTGTGTTCACACTATGGAATTAACCTCTTGGGGACTCAGGGCGTACCTGTATGTCCTGGTCCCGCTCCTGCGATATAATGCGGGGTCAGCGGTGACCCTGCGTCATATCGAGTCGGTCCCAGCATCTAACGGGGACCCGGGGCTAATAGCGCATGTCACCGATCGTGGTGATGCGCTCTATTAACCCTTTAGACACATCGATTAAAGTTGATCGCCGCGTCTAAAATGTAAAAAAAAAAGCACGGGCAGCTCAGTCGGGCTGATCGGGACCACTGCAGTGAAACCGCGGTGTCCCAATCAGCTCGGTCGCAAGCGGAGGGTCTGTTACCTGCCTCCGGCGCGTCCAATTGGCAATTGATTGCTCCAGACATCCAGGCTTGAGCAGTCGACCACCGATAACACTGATCAATGCAAAGCCCCCTGCGATCTCCCGCAGCACCTGGTGTTCTAAACAAACGCGGGTTCCTGCGTCAGTGGTCGTGATGTCACGCCACACCCCCTCCATTCATTTCTATGGGAGTGGGCGTGTTGGCCGACACGCCCCCTACCATAGACATGAATGGAGGGGGCGTGCCGTGACATGACGACCACTGCCTTCGGCTCCCAGCTTTTTGAACAAAATGTTCAGAACGCTGGAGCACCGGAGTACCCCTTTAAACAAAGGGATTCTGCCAAAAGGATGAACATATTTTATATTTTCAGGAGATCAATTGCCGCAGTGGAGTTTTACGCCTCTGAAATTCTGCAGTGTGAATGGTTCAAGGGAAGAACAATTCGCACCAATGTTTAGGTTCGTGCAGCGGAATCAGCTGTTGCAAAACTACAACTCTCAGCGTTCAATGGCTGTCCGGGCATGCCGGGTATTGTACTTTTTGCAACAGCTGGAGGCACCCTGGTTGGGAAACACTGATCTACAGCAACGATACGTCGGTTTCTTGTAGCTCTTATGCTTCTTCTTCTTTCAGGGGAAGCTCAGTGCCGTGAACATAGAGAAGGCCATAGAGTTTGTTTTATCGTGTATGAATTTTGATGGCGGCTTCGGGTGCAGACCTGGATCGGAGTCTCACGCTGGGCAGGTAAGTGTTAAAGGGGTGCTCCACAGTCCCAGCATTCAAAACATTTTGTTTTGAAAGCTGGGTGCGGGGTTCGTGACGTCACGGCCACAACCCTCTTGACGTCACACCACGCCCCCCTCAATGCAAGTCTATGCATAGACTTGCATTGAGGGGGCGTGGTGTGACATCATGACCCCGCAGCCCACACCCAGCGTTCGGAAAAAAAATATTTGAACGCCGGGGCAGTGGAGTCCAGCTTTTAGTTACTAGAATATTTTTTATGGTTGTTACATTCTTTTATGCATTTCTTTTCTTAGGGGCTTTACTTGTTTTGGGTGTTGACTTGACAACTTTGTGTTTTTTCTAATTCTAGATCTATTGTTGCACAGGATTTCTGGCAATTACAAACCAACTGCACCAGATAAACGCTGACTTGCTGGGCTGGTGGCTTTGTGAGCGGCAGCTGCCATCAGGGGGACTCAACGGGCGCCCAGAAAAGGTGGGAACGGTTCTAATAAGTATTGTTTTTAGTGATGTAATATTCCAAAAAGAAGAAATATGTATATTTTTGCTCATTGCTATCCCTAAAGGAGACCAGTGGTAGTAATGTATTAAATCTTCTACCTTTTATGTAGCAACAGTCAGATCCAGTTAAGAAAAAAAACAGAGCTAATTTCTTTCAAAAACAGCGCCACATCTGTCTTCAGGTTGCATGTGGTATTACAACTTTGCTCCATTAACTTTAATAGAACTGAGCTGCAATACCACACACAGCCTGAGGATAGGTGTGGCACTGTTTTTCTTAACAAATCAGCTCTGTTTGTCTAATCCTGGATAAAACCTTTTAAAGGGGAACTCCACTGGAAAACATTTATTTTTTTAATCAACCGGTGCCAGAAAGTTAAACAGGTTTGTAAATTAATTCTATTTACAAATCTTAATCCTTCCAGGACTTATCAGATGCTGTATTCTCCACAGGAAGTTATTTTCTTTTTGAATTTCTTTCCAGTCTGACCACAGTGCTCTCTGCTGACACCTCTGTCCATGTCAGGAACTGTCCAGAGCTGGAGAAAATCCCCATAGCATACCTCTCCTGCTCTGGACAGTTCCTAAAATGGACAGAGGTGTCAGCAGTGAGAACTGTGGTCAGACAGAAAAGAAATTCAAAAAGAAAATAACTTACTGTGGAGCATATAGCAGCTGATAAGTACTGGAAGGATTAAGATTTTTAAATAGAAGTAATTTACAAATCTGTTTAACTTTCTGGCACCAGTTGATTTACAAAAATTTTTTTTTACACTGGAGAACCCCCTTTAAAAGGGTAGTCCAGTGCTGAAAAACGTATCCCCTATCCTAAGGATAGGGGATAAGTTTCATATCGCGGGGGGTCTGACTGCTGGCCCCCCCCCCCCCCCGCGATCTCCTGTACGGGGCTCTGGCAGCCCGTGGGTATGGGGCTTGTTTACCACCGCACGAATCGGCGGCTGACGCGCACCCTCAATACATCGCTATGGCAGAGCCGGAGATTGCCGAAGGCAGCGCGCCGGCTCTGCCATGGAGTTGTATTGAGGGGGTGTGTCAGCCGCCGTTTTGTGCGGTGCTCAACACGCCCGCTACCCCCGGGTTACCTGGGTGCAATGGCATCTGATTATTTCTCATTGCTTAAACATGTGATGTCTAAATTCTACTTTGACTTACTTGGGTTGCAGCTCCCTGATGTCTGCTATTCCTGGTGGGTTTTGGCTTCTCTAAAAATTATTGGAAGACTTCACTGGATAGACGGAGAGAAGCTGCGACTGTTTATTCTGGCCTGCCAGGATGAGGAGACCGGGGGGTTTGCAGACCGGCCCGGGGATATGGTGAGTTATTCTGCAGATCTGGATAAAACTAATAAGTTTGTAGAATGCTCAGACAAAGGTTTCTTAATGTTTACCTGTCATAAATATACATGTATGTGGACAGGCACCACCATAATACACAATAAGGGGGGGGTCTAGAAAATGCCAAAACCGCACATATGCATAAACAAAGAAAAAGATAGGCAAATATGTACTCTGGTACTGTCATGTATTTAGCCCCAGCTCCAGTTTTCTCCCTGGTACCCAGACCAGTTACATCTCACTGCCGCTCAGCCAATTACTGACAGAGGCCGGACATGGCTGCGACCAGTGATTAGTGGAGCGGCAGTGTTATGTGTCGGGCGCCAAAAGAAAGAAGATAACATTTTGCCAGAGTACCCCTTTTAGGGTGGGTTCACACCGTGATTTTGCTATATGGTTTTGGATACGGTTTCATAAAAAAAAAAAAAAAAAAAACATATGCAACTGTACAGAAAACCGTGCCCATAGACTTCCCATTCAAAACTGTATGCACTATATTGTATACGGTTGTCTCCGTTTTTCAAACCACACGTTTTTTTTTGTTTCCACGGCCTTCCACGGTTTTTGGTCTGGGTGAAAAACCGTATTGACCAGTATACGTTTTTTTTTTTTAACATGGGAGTCAATGGGAACCGTACAGAACTGTATGTGCGCACGATTCCATCCGGTTTTCACCATACGGTTTTTGACTTTGCACAGTTTTTTTTTTTTCTTGGAATTTCAATCAAACAAGTGAAACTTTATTCATAATGGAGTGAAAAGTTAAAAACGTATACGTTTTTTTTCTTAAAAAATTGATGCAACCGGACATCATTTTTCAAACTGTATACAGATAAAAGTTTATACACACGTTTTGATACAGTTTAGTCAGGTTTTGAGGAATCGTGTTTTTTTTTTAAATCAAAAACCTGATACAGGAACTGTATTGCAAAAATGTGCTGTGAACCCAGCCTTAGCGCCTCACTCCATCTTGCTACTCTGGACAGCCCCATAGACTTTTATATAGAGCTGCAGGGCCGAAATCGTGTTGAATAGCTTAAAGGGGTACTCCGCTGCTCAGCGATTTGGAACAAACTGTTCCGAATGCTGGAGCCGGCGCCGGGAGCTTGTGATGTCATAGCCCCACCCCCTCATGATGTCACCCCCCCCCCAATGCATGTCTATGGGAGTGGGAGTGACACCACATGTCTATGGGAGGGGGAGTGACGCCACTATCACGCTACCTCCCATAGACTTGCATTGAGGGGGCGGGGCGGGGCGTGACATAATTTTATGACGTCACGAGCTTCCAGCTCCAGCATTCAGAACAGTATGTTCCAAACGCTGAGCAGTGGAGTACCCCTTCAAGCGTGTGCTTCTCCTGGCACATTCTGCTGGTGAGTCAGGAACTCGGCACTGAGACACCAACTGATCAAAGCTTTTGACAGACTGATATTGTTGCCTTATCCTAAAGTGGCCTTAATACCTCCATATGTTACCCACTAGGTCTTGTTGATGCTTTTTTATATGTATCTAGCTTCTTTACAAATCCCTCTTTTCTTTTGCTCACTCATTCTGACATCCACTCCTCAGAACGGGGCATATTTGAGGCAAGCACTGAACCTGCCCTCACTCACCATACATTAACTTCCTCCCTGATTCTGCTGTGTTGTTCTGGGTCTCTTCATCCAATCACTGCAGGATGCTCTGTAGCCTCCTCCTCTCTGTTTTCAGACAAGAGACTGGTAGACAGGACAGGAGTGAGCACAGAAAAGTGCTAGTCCCACCCTTACTTTCCCCTACTTTGTCCCAGCCTGTGCTTCAGCTGCAGCCAGACAAGATTATGTTCTGTATGGTATGGGGACCCCTAATGGTCTTTTTTTTTTTAGATAAGCCATGATTTATAGAAAAAGGATATACAGTGGTCCCTCAAGTTAAAATATTATTTGGTTCCAGGACGACCATTGTATGTTGAAACCATTGTATGTTGAGACCATAACTCTATGGAAACCTGGTAATTGGTTCTGAAGCCGCCAAAATATCTTCCAAAAATAGGTAAAAGTGAGGATTAAAGAAAAATAAGTAGATAACTAATATAGATAAAACAAATCCTTACATATAAAAGTAAGAAAGATCTTCTGGGAGCTGTAATCACTGTCTATGTAGAGGACAGGAGCTTCTTCAGGGTCCTGTACAGAACACACAATGTCCTAAAAAAGTTAAATGGAGTTGTCCTCACCTGGTGTCCAAAGGAGCAACTAACAGTGGTACAGGTAAAGAGTACAGAACATGTAATACCTCCCTGTACTGTAGGGGGCGCTACCAGACACCAGTCAGTGTATACACTTCAGTAATACAGGTAAAGAGTACAGAACATGTAATACCTCCCTGTACTGTAGGGGGCGCTACCAGACACCAGTCAGTGTATACACTTCAGTAATACAGGTAAAGAGTACAGAACATGTAATACCTCCCTGTACTGAAGGGGGCGCTACCAGACCCCAGTCAGTGCATACACTTCAGTAATACAGGTAAAGAGTACAGAACATGTAATACCTCACTGTACTGTAGGGGGCGCTACAAGACACTAGTCAGTGCATACACTTCAGTAATACAGGTAAAGAATACAGAACATGTAATACCTCCCTGTACTGTAGGGGGCGCTACCAGACACCAGTCAGTGCATACGCTTCAGTAATACAGGGGTTTTACCAGTGAATGCCCATTCTGATTGGTCGGTTCTTCCGGCCATTGACATATTTCACAGATCTGGACTATCCATACCATTGTATGTTGAGTCTGGTTTCAAGTTACAATGGTCCAGAAAAGACCATTGTATGTTGAAACTATTGTATGTTGAGGCCATACGATCCCTCAACATACGATGGTAATTCATTCCAAATGAACCATTGTTAGTTGAAACCATCGTATGTTGAGGGATCCGTGCAATGTAAAGTATAGGAAGTTATACTCACCTGTCCCCGCTGCTCTGGACCGTCACAGCTGTCCTGGATGTCGCCCTCCATCGCTATCGCCACGTCCCCGGGGTGTCCCCGCTGCTCCGGACCGTCACTGCTGCCGGGGATCGTCGCTCTTCATCGCCATCATAACGTCGCTGTGCACGCCGCTCCTATTGGATGACGGGACGGCGTGCGCGGCGACGTTATGACAACGAAGAAGAGCGACGGCCATGCAGGGGATCCTGAAGAGGATGGTCCGGAGCGCTGGGGACAGGTGAGTGATCATCACCGGACCACACGGGGCACCGTAAATGGCTATCCGGTGGCAGCTGAACAGTCTGCGCTGCCGGATAGACGTTTATGCGATGGCCCCGACATACAAAAGCATCGTATGTTGATGCTGCCTTCAACATGCGATGGCCTCTGAGAGTGATCGTATGCTGAAATTATCGTATATGTCGGCGCCATCGTAGGTCGGGGGGGTCACTGTATTTTCATTAGATAACACAGCAGCAGGAGAGTGGATAAAGGCAATGGCCCGTCTCTCTCCCCACGCCACTGCCTTTATCTGCTCTCCTGCTGCTGTGTTATCTAATGAAAATATAGATTTTCTACAAAGGGACAAGAGGATTCCTGGTGAGTACTTCGTGCTCCGGGATTACTGTACATGTTTTATGAAGTATATTAGAAAGGTTCATGTTTTGCCAAGATGTACAACATGTAAAAAGTTTTCGATTCTGACAGTACCCGATTAAAGGGGTTATCCAGGAAAAAACTTTTTTTTTTAGATATCAACTGGCTCCAGAAAGTTAAACAGCTTTGTAAATGACTTCTTTTAAAAAAATCTTAATCCTTTCAGTACTTATGAGCTTCTGAAGTTGAGTTGTTCTTTTCTGTCTAAGTGCTCTCTGATGACACGTGTCTCGGGAACCGCCCAGTTTAGAAGAAAATCCCCATAGCAAACCTCTTCTAAACTGGGCGGTTCCCGAGACACGTGTCATCAGAGAGCACTTAGACAGAAAAGAACAACTCAACTTCAGAAGCTCATAAGTGCAGAAAGGTTTAAGATTTTTTAATAGAAGTAATTTACAAATCTGTTTAACTTTCTGGAGCCAGTTGATATATATATACAGTGACCCCCCGACTTATGATGGCCCCGACATATGATCATTTCAACATATGATGGCCTCTCAGAGCCCATCGTATGTTGAAGGCAGCCTCGACATATGATGCTGCTGTGTGTCGGGTCCATCGTACAAACAGCTATGTGACAGCGCTGACAACTTCAGCAACTGACAGATAGTTGTTTAATGTGCCCCGTGTGCCCCGTTCTGCCTCCTGTTACTCACATGCTGTCCTGCTAACTCACGCAGGCTTCCACTGTGAGCTCCGTGTAAGCCCCGCCCCCCAGTGCAGCCATAGCCAATAGCCTGCAGCATCTTGCTGCAATCATCCAATAAGCTGCTGGCTGCCCTCCCCTTCCTTTCCTATAGAGCTGTAGTCGGCAGGATGGTAATGGAGGACATTCTGTCCCCCCTGAAGGTATTTAAAGAACTGTACAGTACTGTATGCGATGTCACACATCACATACAATACATATACACACTATACACCCCATACATCAATGTTTCCCTATCAGTGTGCCTCCAGCTGTTGCAAAACTATAACTCCCAGCATGCCCAGACCGTCAATGGCTGTACATGCATGCTGGGAGTTGTAGTTGTGCAACAGCTGGAGGCACCCTGGTTTGTTAAACACTCCCCATACACTCCACATACAATGGTCATCCCAGAACCAATTAGCAGTTTCCCATAGAGATATATATTCAACATACAATGGTTCCGAGGCTCCAGAACCAATTACCATTTTTACATAGACATATGTACTCGACATATGATGGTTTCAACATATGATGGTTCTCCTGGAACCAATTAATATCATATGTTGAGGGACCACTGTATACATATATATATATATATATATATATATATATATATATATATATATATTTATATATAATATAAAAGTTTTTTTCCTGGATAACCCCTTTAAGGATAAGTTATCAATAGTAAAGTATTGGAAGGTGAAGGTGTATGTGTCTCCAGTAAAGACATTTCTCCCCTTGTGCAGGTGGATCCATTTCATACCCTGTTTGGCATCGCCGGATTGTCTCTCCTAGGAGAAGAAGTAATTAAGCCAGTAAATCCAGTGTTCTGTATGCCGGAGGAAGTCCTCCGCAGGATGAACGTGCAGCCGGAGCTTCTGAGCTGAAGCCTGAAGGAAGAGAAGTGTCGCCATGATCAGCTGCTATTGTTCCCGCGCTCTTAACTCTGGCACTATAGAAAGAAGCAAAGGGACAGAGTCAGGGACGTTCGTCTCCACTTCTTGTATAGCTTTTAATTTAATTTGTATCTATTTGTGATTTTTTTGTATTTTTTTTTTTCTTTTAAGAGCCATTACACTGTTGATTTCAGTGAGGGGATTTTGCTATGTTCTGTAACATCTTACTAACTGTGCAGAAGGAGCTAAATAAAGATGTATATGCAGAGGAATGGGAGATTTATCAGAATCCTACTGTGTCCTAGTGGTCTCTTGCATTTACTGTCAATAAAGGGGTTATCCAGGATTAAAAAGGCACAGCTGACTTCTTTCAAAAACAGCACCACCCCTGTCCTCAGGTTGTGTGTGGTATTTCTGCTCAGTTCCATTGAAGTGAATGGAGCCAAGTTGTAATACACCACACCACCTGAGGACAGGTGGGGCGCTGTTTTTCTACTCCTGGATAATACCTAAAGGACGACCTTCCAAACTAGAAAATTGTATTGACAATCATTAAGCTAGGCCAGTGGTTTCCTGTAGATGTTGCAAAACTACAACTCCCAGCATGCCCAAACAGCCGCCAGCCGTCTGGGCATGCTGGTAGTTATAGATTTGCAACAACTGGAGGTACACTGATAAAGGAACACTGCTCTAAGAGTATGTTCACACTATGGAATTCAGTGTTGGGAGTCTCCAATACACAATTGATGGTCTGTGGAGATTCATCCAATGTGTATAGCTGCCCTTAAAGGAAAAATCCATTATGCCCTATCTGCAGTATAGGGGATGTTTTAGATAGCGGGGGGTCCGACCACTGGGGCCCCCTGCAATCTCCTGCATTGGCCTTTTGCTCTCCTGAGAACAGAGTGTCATGACCCTCGCACAAACCGCCGTCCGACACGCCCGCTCTATATATCTCTATTGGAGAGCAGAGGGCCCGTGCAGAAGATCGCGGAGGGTCCCAGCAGAAGATCGCGGAGGGTCCCAGCAGAAGATCGCGGAGGGTCCCAGCAGAAGATCGCGGAGGGTCCCAGCGGTCGGATCCCCGGCAATCTAAAACTTATCCCCTATCCTAGGTTTTTATGCATGAGACTTCTCCTTTAATACTGAATAACCCAAACGAGCAAAAACAACTCCCAACAGCTTTGGTTTGTCACTGCATGCTGGAAATTGTAATTTTTCCAAAAACTATTCAGCCAGAGCTTGGGGGCCCATAGCTTCAAATGGGTTGTCCTGTTATTAAAGTATGGATCTGATCACAGGGGTGGGGGAGGTTTAGGGTCCATCCTCTGGGACCCCCCATCTCTGCAATCTCCAGAATGGGACACAGAACTTCTCATTACACCGGTCTCTGACCATTGATCGCTCTGGCCCCCCACCCAGCCAGTGATTGGTGGAGCCGGCCCTCACTCCCAAGACCAGTTTGTCACAGAAGGTGGGGGGCCAGAGCGATTGGCACTCCTTTTAAGACTGTGTTTCCAACCCGCAGCTCTCCAGCTGTTGTAAAACTACAACTCCCAGCAGCGCATTGGCTGTCTGAATGCTACAAGGTGTAGTTTTGCAACAGCTGGAGAGACTCGGAATCCTGTCCAGTCCAGTCTGTAGATCCTGTGACGCTGTTCGTTTCTTTTGAGCCGATGATCTAAGACTTTCCTCAAGATATGTCACTTCGCGCATGCGCTTATGTTTTCAGTGAGTACTGCGCATGAAACCAAATTATAGAGAAGTGGGAGCGGAGGGTGCAACAGAACCCCGCTGGCATAATATGTAGTAAATAGCAGAGCTCCTGCGTTTCTGCTGATACTCTGCCCCACACTGCTCTGCTAGAATGGTGGGGCATGTAGACCAAGCAGCAGAGCCAGCGCAGTACCCCCTTTTCTGGCTCAGCCTGGTTTTCTTAAAGTAGTCTGGTGCTGAAAAACTTATCCCCTATCCAAAGGATAGGGATAAGTTTCAGATCACGGGGGGTCCGACCGCTGGGGCCCCCCGCGATCTCCTGTATGGGGCCCCGGCTCGCTGGCTAGATAGCGGATGTCGACCACCCACAAAGCGGCGGCCGACATGCTCCCTCAATACAGCGCTATGGCAGAGCCGGAGATTGCCAAAGGCAGCGCTGCGGCTCTGCCAGAGTTGTATTGAGGGGGCAGGTCAGCCACCGCTTCATGCGGTGGTCAACACACCCCCTTCTCACGGGCTGCCAGGCCCACGTACAGGATCGCGGGGGGGCCCCAGAGGTCAGACCCCCCCGCGATCTGAAACTTATCCACTAACCTTAGGATAGGGGATACGTTTTTCAGCACTAGACTAATCCTTTAATAAGTGTTTTCCAAAAAGCGTGCCTCCATCTGCTGCAAAACTACAACTCCCAGCATGCCTGGACAGCCGTAAGCTGTCCGGGCGTGCTGGGAGTTGTAGTTTTGCAACAGCTGGAGGCACATTATTGTCTGGAAAACACTTATAAAAAAAAATTCTGGAGATGTTGGGCCATGCGCATAAACCATTACTGGAATTGACATATCACGAACAGCGCAACTTGTGGCCTAGAACACAGCCGTGTCATGGCCGTCCGCCTGGATACTTTTATTAATGCAGTAACGAATATGGCGGCATTATGAATACTGCCTCATGTGAATCCTCCCCTAAAGAATAGCAGATGTGCCTGGCTGGACTGATAAAATACTTTTTATGTCAGTGTTTTCCCAACCTGGGTGCCTCCAGCATGCTGGTAGTTGTAGTTTTGAAACAGCTGGAGGCACCCTGGTTGGGAAACCACTGCTGTATGTGAGTTGTGCCCGTTGCCCCCTAGTAACCAATCACTGCGCAGCTTAAATTCTTTCAACAGTTGACAATGAAATAAACTGCGCTGTGATTGGTTACTAGGGGAAACAACGGTCTTTTACTATTGGACAGTTTCCTAAGTGTCGGTGGTCACGTGGATCACAACTAGACACGTGACTCGGGTGCTGCGGTAACTTTCCCGCCACTCCTTGTTGACGGCTGTAGTCGGGATTTGGGTGTTCCTCGTCACCCTCACAATATATAACAATGTCCGGATTTTCGGGTGGTCCTCATCACCCCCCGGGGCTCCCCGGTGTCCGGTTTCAGACGCCGGTGCGGTCAGACTCGTCGTGTTACTCAGGCCGGGAGTCTCTCTCCCCTTCAGCGCCGCAGCGCCTTCATTCTCCCCCGGGCAGCTCTACTCCCAGCAGCCGGCCGTCTCCCGTGTCAGTAAACCGGGTGACTCCAGGGGGTGACGGTGGAGAACAAAGCAAGGGTGAGGAATTGACCGGAGGATAGAAAGTCACGTGCGCCGGCAAGTTTAAAAAAAAAATTAATAAAATCACTGCAGAAGAATCAGCCAATCAGGTTTGAGCTCTTTGGAAGGAGAATGAAAGCGGCGTTCTGATTGGTTGCTATGGGCAACAGGTTTTTTTTTTTGGCTATTGTCTAGAAAACATGCCAGTTTTTGCATAGTTTTGAAATATTTTTATTTTTTTTAACCTAAAAACTGTAAAAAATAAAGTTTTTTCCCCCCCTAATGAAACACAATATATGAAAAATCAATAAATTTTAAAAATTATTTTATAATGCAATTTTACAGCCAAATGTTGTGAACATGGCCTAAGAGTGCTTATCTAATTCAGTGGTCTCCAAACTGTGGCCCTCCAGATGCTGCAAAACTACAACTCCCAGCATGCCCGGACAGCCGTTGGCTGTCCGGGCATGCTGGGAGTTGTAGTTTTGCAACATCTGGGGGGCCGCTTTTTTGAAGGCTTCTGGGTTTTATTCATAATGATCCACAACTGGATTTGGCTTCATAACTGCGCCACAAAACCTAAACAACGCTGCACAGTGTAAGGGCTCATTCACACTAGGGAGCCATCCACTGGAATTAATAAGTCGGCGCTAGTATCGCTCGGACATGCACTGTCTCCATAGACGGGAATTCATTTCCAGTGGATTCTGCCAAATGAAAAAAACTTGATTATTCTTTCAGCAGTGTCCGGAATTTGAATTAAGGGCACGTTCCCACTTGGCGTATACGCAGCGTATTTTACACTGTGCAAAATCTGCAGCAGCAGCGGGAAATACGCTGCGTATGCCTCGCACACAAGGCTTTACAGCGTCAGCCCTATGTGTGCAGTTTGTTTTGGAGGTGAGCCTCTCGTCACAGTCACGCCGGCACACGGCGCCGCCTCCAAAACTCAATGCACACAGGGCTGCCGCCAGAAAGCCTTGTGTGTATGGTGAGCGAGGGATACGCACCGTATTTCCCGCTGCTGCTGCAGATTTTTCGCAGCGTGAAATATGCTGCCTATACGCCAAGTGGGAACGTGCCCTTAAAGGAGATCTGCAGTCAGACTTATCCCTTTTCTGACAGGATAGGGAATAAGTGTCTGATCGCGGGAGGTCCAACCACTGGGACCCCCCCACGATCTCCCGTACGGGGACCCGGTATTACCGTGGCTAATGCGCGTGTGAGGTCGACAACGCGTCCCCTTCATACAGCTCTATGGGAGAGTCGGGGATGTACAAATGCTGCATCTCCGCCTTTCCCATAGAGATAAATGGAGGGGGTGTGTCATGCTTCGGTCAACATGCCTCCTGCACGGGACAGCTGCGGCAGAATCGGGGCCCCATACAGAAGATCGAGGGGGGTCCCAGCGTTCAGACCCCCCTTCCCCCCATAATCAGACACTTATCCCTATCCTGCGGATAGGGGATAAGTTAACACTGCCGATCTTTAATTCCGCCTCAGAAATTCAGCAGTGGACACGGTGCCGCAGAATCCCATTGAAAACAAAGGGAAGCTGCTGCACTGGAATTTCTCAGCTTGGAAATTCCTAGGTGTGAATGTGCAGAAGAGAACTCTTAGGCCATGTCCATGTTGATCAGCATTTTTAGCTAGGAATGGGTCCAAAACTATGTTCCAGAGCTCTGCTGTGGAAAATACAGTGTTGCAGCCTCCCATTGCTTTCAATGGGATTCTGGTGCACCATTCACACTACAGAATTTCGGCTGGGGACCTTCTGCCATGGAAATTACGGACCCCAAACTCCACAGAAAAAATAAACTTTTTCATTCTTTTCGGTGGAAAGCGTTTGGAAATGCAGACGGCACATTTCCGAGCGGCCCTAGCACTGGCTTGTTCAACGCGCTGCAGATGTAAAACGTAGTGTGAATAAGCCCTTGTAGTTTTTTCTGTTTCAGTTTCACTCCTGGTTTTGGCTAAAAACACTTATCAAAATACTGTGTGTGAATATGGCCTAAGGCTGAAGTGGCCCCTACAGAGGACAAAACGTAATGGAAACATTTGTACCTTTTCCGTGTTTTGGACCCACTTCTGGTTTTGGCTTAGAAATACTGATGCCAAATACTGCTTAGAACATGTATATTGCATGTTCTGCCGGTGCTAGGACCACTCGGAAATGCCCTGTCTCTATAGATAGCGCGGCGTTTCTGAGCAGATTCCACTTTGACTTGTCAGTTCTTTGGGTGGAGGCCGGAATAGGAATTTCTGGATTTTTAAAAATTTAGCAGTGTGCACAGTGCAGCAGAATGTCATTGAAAGCAATGGGATTCTGATGCAACAGAATTTTTCTGCCTCACACGTGTATAAGCAAGAGTGGGCTACACTTTCAATTCAATAAATTCCAGCACTCATGGTTAGATGATTCTTTTTATCTTTTTGAAAAAAAAAAAAGAATCATCTAACCGTGAGTGCTGGAATTTATTGAATTGAAAGTGTAGCCCACTCTTGCTTATACACATGTGTTTGGTGGAGACGGTGATACAGGGGCCGGAGCATCGTTATGTCACGGCTCCGCCCCTCGTGATGTCACGTCACGCCCCCGTCAATACAAGTCTATGGGAGGGGGCGTGGCGCTCGTCACGCCCCCTGCCATAGACTTGCATTAAGGGGACGGGCCGTGATTAGAGATGAGCGAACTTACAGTAAATTCGATTCGTCACGAACTTCTGGGCTCGGCAGTTGATTGCTTTCCCTCCATAAATTAGTTCAGCTTTCAGGTGCTCCGGTGGGCTGGAAAAGGTGGATACATTCCTAGGAAAGAGTCTCCTAGGACTGTATCCACTTTTTCCAGCCCACCGGAGCATCGGAAAGCTGAACTAATTTATGTAGGAAAAGCCATCAACTGCCGAGCCGAGACGTTCGTGACGAATTGAATTTACTGTAAGTTCGCTCATCTCTAGCCGTGATGTCATGAGGGGCGGAGCCATGGCGTCACGCTGCTCCGGCCCCTGTATCGCCCGTCATTACGCACAGAGCGAACTCGCTCTGTGCAGTAATGATAGCGGGGTGCCGCAGCGGCGATCCCCGGGGTCCCCAGCAGCGGGACCGTGGCAATCTGACATCTTATCCCCTATCCTTTTGGATAGGGGATAAGATGCCAGGGACGGAGTACCCCTTTAATAATGGACGTGATTTTGTGACGGGAGAAATAGTGCATGCACTATTGCATCACTAAGGGCAACACTGTACACCTTTTTTTTACAGGACAGACGCTGATATCACTAGGGGCAGCTTACATTTCTTTCTTTAGATATTAGACATTTAGTCAAATTGTAACATTCCATACTGTATCACGTTACACTATTGTTACAGCCTTTTCGTGTATCATTTCATTGTCCCTATTGTTATGATCGATCATTGTGAAAATCCTCATATGCCACTACTCTCCAGGGCTAATATTGGTGATAGAATTTTATATTAATTTTTTATTTTGTATATATTGCACAGCCGTAGGGCCCTGCGGTTGTGATTTTCCAATTTGCACTTGAATTTATTATTATTCTCTTTGATATTAAATTTTATATTACTATTATATTGGTTTGGAAGTCCACTATTCTTTCCCACTTGAACCATACATCCATCATATACTCATTTTTGAGTAATAAAGCTGAGGACTGAGTAATCCATTGTTTAACTATAATGGGATTTTGTAACGATCGTTTAACGTCCGTTTTAATGGTTTTGTTAACGGGTCATTATAACGGATCTTTAAAATGGAGCATTCTATAGTGTAAAAGCGGCCTAAATAGCCTTGAAGCTTCCTGCAAGCTCAGCAATTGTAACCTTGAATATTAGCTTCCTGGCTATAATTGCTAGTGAAGTTCATGATTAGTTCATAATGAAAGAATATAGACAAGATGGTGGATTATAGACAACATGGCTGATGATATACAAGATGGCGTATAAAATATAAAAAGAGTAATATAAAGACATATAACAAGCTGACTTCCCTCACAATGACTTTTATATATTTTTTTGCCATATTGCTTTGTTGATCTTTTAGAAAATTTGCATAGCATCTCTCTTATACTCAAGGTGCCAAATTGGCAATCCAGGGTGTTATGTATCTTTAACATGGAAACTTTATTTAAACTTTGCACCGGGCCTCCCCACACTTCACATATGAGAAAGAGACATGAGCCTACAGAGAACGGGCTTGTAGACACTACGGATGTAAGAAAAAATCGATTCCCACGATTATCGTGATTTTTCACTTGCCGATACTGAATCGATTCAAAATATTTTTGAATCGATTCTTTTAGTGATGTGGAATTTGTATCTCCTGATGCACAGAAAGCATGTCCCGGGCATCAGGAGATACAAGTTCCACATTTTGTCAGCCGGATCTGAAACGGCGGCGGCGCTCTGGATGTATGGAGCGGGCTCCGACTCGTGCCCGCTCCATACTCTGCAACCCCCGGCTGTTCTCAGTAGCCGGGGGCCGCCGCTAATAGCCAGCATGCGGCGATCGCCGCGGCTGGCTATTAACCCTTTAGATCGCCGCTGTCAAAGCTGACAGCGGCGTCTAAAGGGAGATGTGTATGCTCTCCGTGGCTCTGTCATTGATAGAGCCTGGCTGGACCAGGCTCTATCAATGGATCGCAGATAAATGGAGTTCAATAGAACTCTATTCATCTGTCTGAGGAATCTAATGATTCCTAAAAGACTAATAAAGTGTACAAAAAAAATAAAATAAAAATAAAGTTTTAATAAAAGTGTAAAAGACATTGTTTTTTAGACAGAATCGGGATATATCGCGATGTATCGTCACCTAGATGGTATCGCGATATATCGGGATATATCGAATCGCCACACTGGTATCGCGATTCGAATCGAATCGCCAAATTCTTGGCGATTCACACCCCTAGTAGACACTATTACCTGACATACCTTGGGGAGGAAATAAAATTCACACTTCCAATAATTTTTTTTTCCTATATTGTTTTTATCCACAGAATCCTATTTTGCAGACAGAAGTTCCTACGCAGAAAATGCCAGTGCTTTTAATGGCGCCTCCATTGCAAGCAGCAATTCAAGGAAGGAGCCTGGCAGCTCCTGTGGCAGAAAACAAGTAGGCGGCTACTTTACGAAATCCAAGATCCAGACTCCTGTGACAGGATATACAGGTAGTGCTGACAGGTGGTTTACAAAATGCAACAGGAGAATAGAGCAGCACACTGCCAGCACAAAGATACAGATGAAACACGAGTATATAGATAAAACATGAGTATATAGATAGAACATGAAAAGCTATACAGCTGTAATGCAATAAATGAAGATATGAAAATATGAGGTACTTAGCTTGCAAATTTGGCGCCAAATAGCTTGGACCATCCCACCACGGTAAGGTGACCTCATTCTGGGATGGACCCTACACTATGAATATGCCTCTGTGTGAACAGTACAGCAGGCATTGCAAGGTCTGAAACATCCAAGGCACCTTATATACACCTAATAGAGGTGGGTGGGGTGCAGGAGCCAACATGGAGGTAGACACTCCCCCGTATGTGTAATACAACCAAAGGATAAATTGGCCAGCACTATTGATCCAAACTATTGTAAAAAAAAAACACAGCAGATAGATGGCACTGCTCTTAGTTTGGGGTGGTATCAGGGATCCCATCTTATAAAGTGATGGCATAGAACAGTGTTTCCCAACCAGGGTGCCTCCAGCTGTTGCAAAACTATGGGCAACAGCTTTTTTTTGGGCTGTTGTGTAGAAAATATGCCAGTTTTTCCATAGTTTTGCAATATTTTTTATTTTTATCTTTTTACCTAAAAACTGTCAAAAATAAACAACATTTTTTCCCCCTAATGAAACACAATTAATGTAAAATCAATAAATATTTTTAAAAATTATTATTATTATTATAATGCAATTTTACAGCCAAATGTTTTGAACATGGCCTAAAAGTGCTTATCTAATTCAGTGGTCTCCAAACTGTGGCCTTCCAGATGCTGCAAAACTACAACTCCCAGCATGCCCAGACAGCCGTTGGCTAGTTTTGTAACATCTGGAGGGCTGCTTTTTTGAAGGCTTCTGGTCTTATTCATATTGATTCAGACTACGGAATCTACCTCTGGAATTAATAAGTCGTCGCTAGTATCGCTCGGACATGCACTGTCTCCATAGACGGGAATGCATTTTGCGTGGATTCTGCCAAATGAAAAAAATGTATTATTCTTTCAGCAGTGTCTGGAATTTGAATTAAGGGCACGTTCCCACTTGGCGTATACGCAGCATATTTCATGCTGCACAAAATCTGCAGCAGGGGCGGGAAATACATCCGGACATGCTGGGCGTTGTAGTTTTGCAACAGCTGGAGGCACCCTGGTTGGGAAACACTGGCATAGAATATGCCTTCAGTTTGTAATTGGTAGCAGTCTGACCTCCAAGACATCAACCAATCATGAGAATGTAGGGAATCCATCCCTGAGAGTACATTTATACAGTGGAATGTCCACCTGGAAAAATTTCCGGATGGACATTCCACAGACAGCGGATGCCAGCAGAACATAGACTGCATTTAATTTCTAAGCGGATTCCACTGAAATAATTGACATGTCAATTCTTTCTGCGAAGGCTAAAATTGGAATTTCCACGGCAGATGTTTCCGCTGTGGGCATGGTGCAGCAGAATCCTTTTGAAAACTTTGCTGCTGCGGAATTTCCGTGCTGAATTTTCTTTCCAGATCCCTCTCTGAAAACCGCCTTGTGAACATAGCCTGTCTTTTCCTGCACAGCAGGGTCTGTTCATTCAAGTGAATAGGGAAGAACTGCAGTTTGCTGTACAGTCAGGTAGCCAGGTGGCCTGAAGATCTGACGTCTGCCATTAGCCTAAGGCTGTCCTGGCCTGCTGAGAGTTGTAGGTTTGCAACAACTGGAGGCACCCATGTTGGGAAACACTGTCTTAGCGACATGCATGTAACTTACATAAAGGTGAAAAGAGTCCTTGTGGTTGTCCATTTTACAGTCATAGGTTCTACATGTACCGCTGTATAGTGCCTCTGCGAGGTGCAGTACTATCCCATGGAAGCACTACTACACTTTTTATTCACTGTAGTCTTTGTGTTGTTGTTTATTCTTTTGTATAACATATCATTCTTTCATTTTTCAGCTACAACAACAACGTCCTCAGCCTCCGCTCGCTCTGCAGCTTCTGTTTATGTAGCAGTGGTGGAAGGAAGAGGCCTCGCCAGAGGAGAGATAGGCATGGCTAGTTTGGATTTGAAGAATCCTGATGTGGTTTTATCTCAGTTTTCAGACAGCGGTATTTATGTGAAGGTAACGTTTTCACTTACTGACCGAAACTACAGTAGTGTTGAGTTTTTCCATTACCTGACATTTCCGTCGTCTGCCAGTAAAGTGCAGTACAATTCCTTCTGGCATCAACAGGAAATTATAATGAATGGAATATTAGAAATTCTGGATGGCAAAGAGTAACTACGTTGTTCGGCCCTCTCAAACCTAAATTGGTGGGTGCACATTCCAGTCAGCTCCAAAGAAACCAGACTACAGCTGCCTATTTTAAGGGGTTGTCCAATCAAAACAGCCCTATTCTATACTGAAATTAGCTCCACGATCAGCAGATCTTTGTCCATCCGCCTTTAAAGGGGTACTCCGGTGCAAAACGTAATTTATTTTTTTTAATCATCTGGTGCCAGAAATTTAAACATGTTTGTAAATCGCTTCTATTAAAAAATCTTAATCCTTCCAGTACTTATTAGCTGCTGAATACTACAGAGGACATTATTTTCTTTTTGGAACACAGAGCTCTCTGCTGACATCACGAGCACAGTGCTCTCTGCTGACATCTCTGTCCATTTTAGGAACTGTCCAGAGTAGGAGAAAATCCCCATAGCAAACATGCTGCTCTGGTCAGTTCTTTAAATGGACAGAGATGTCAGCAGAGAGCACTGTGCTCGTGATGTCAGCAGAGAGCTCTGTGTTCCAAAAAGAAAAGAATTTCCTCTGTAGTATTCAGCAACTAATAAGTACTGGAAGGATTAAGATTTTTTTAATAGAAGTAATTTACAAACCTGTTTAACTTTCTGGCACCAGTTGATTTAAAAAAAAAAAAAAGTTTTCCACTGGAGTACCCCTTTAAAGGAAAACTGTCAGCCAGTTCACCCACACTGAACCCAATATACTGGTGGATAGTGTGGGTGAACTGGAGTCCATAAAGGGTTCACTTACTTTTTTGTGTGCCCTGGCCGCTGAGTTCTCCCCCGCTAAGGTGGTATTTTCGGTCTTCTCAATGGCGCTTTGAAGGCAGGTCCCTCGCCGTCCGTCTCGCTTTGGGTTCCAGAGGAATATGTTATTTGCATATTAATTTTCTTCAACCCCACGTCCTAGTGACGTGGAGTCACATGCCCCCTGAGCGCAGTGCTCTGTCTGCAGAACGCATGTGCCTGAAGTTTTTATGCAGCTCTCATGTCCACCCAGTATATTGGGTTTAGTGTGGGTGAACTGGCTGTCAGTTTTCCTTTTAAAGCCCCTATAGATGGGAGAGTTGCCTTAGGCCATACACAGGAAATGTAGTATTAGGCTATTTCACACGGCATAATATTTGCGGAATGTCCCCCGGAAACATTATCGGGACAGTCCACAGACAGCGGACGCCGGCAAGACATGTGCTCTGGTAACTCAGAAATGCGCTGTCTCCATAGACATATAATTTTTTTCTGCGGCGGACGGACATTTCCACAGCAGATGTTTCCGCCACGGAAATACCACAGTGTGCACGTGCAGCAGAATTCAATTGAAAACAATGAAATTTCCATTCGGAATTTTTGCGCTGAATTCAGCTCTGAAATTCCGCCATGTGTACATAGCCTTACATGCCGGCCATTTATATGAATGGCTAAGCCTGAAACACATGGACAAGCTGAGATCGCCATAGTGGCCTTCAATCCTGGCTAAGGGTACGTTCAGACGAGCAGATTTTCGCAGCGTATTCCGCTGCAAATACGCCGCTGAAGGACCCTCTGTATTCTGCCTTTACAAGTGCCTGTTTGGAGTGGCAATATGCCGCTACGAGCAGACACACTGTGATGTGCGAGTCGCCATGCGCATGCGCAGTATACTCGCACATCGCGGCAGCTCATTGAGCAGGGGGAACGGCCACCATGTGTGCGAGTACACCGCGCATGCCCGGCGACTTGCTCATTGTTTCAATGTGTCTGCACGTAGCGGCATATTGCCACGCCGAGCAGGTACATGTAAAGCCAGCATATAGAGGTCCTTCAGCAGCGGATCTGCAGCGTAAAATCCGCTGCAAATCCGCCCGTGTGAATGTACCCTAATGAGGGGGATGGGGTCCCAAAAGGAAAACTTCATGAACAGTTGATTTTATGATTCAATAAATTAATTCAAATTAATTGATTCAAATTGATTGAATTAATTCAAAATTAATATTGGGGGATTTTTTTTCCCCCACAATCTTCATTGTGATTTTTTTCTGTATAATTTTGAATTAAATTTCCTTAAAATATCCTAGGTAATAACAAAACTCCAGATTCTGGCACCGCTAGAAATACTGATGCCAAATACTGCGTGTGAAAATGGAAAGACCACAGAACTGTTTCGTCTTATAAATGAAAATTTTAAGGTACTGTATTGTGTTTTATTAAGGTAAACTGTTTTAGACTCTTTTGTTGTTTATTTATTATATTATTTATTTATTTATTTATTTATTATCCATTCCTTGTTTCTCAGGTTAACATTAGGGTATACTCATGGGGTTATCCCTATAGGACAGTGTTTTCCAACCAGTGTGCCCGCAGCTGTTGCAAAACTACAACTCTCAGCATGCCCGGACAGCCTTTGGCTGTCCGGGCATGCTGGGAGTTGTAGTTTTGCAACAGCTGGAGGCACCCTGGTTGGGAAACACTGGGTTACATAGTCGCAGTAATTCCACAGTACTCAATGTAGATTATTTTTGCAGGAAGTTTTAGTAGTTCATATCCGAAAAGACACCAGGGTGACCGGTGAGTATAAATTGAAAAAGTGGTTATGATGAAGTTAGGGAGACACAACAGATGTCACAGGGGGAGGCACAATGCATCATGTCTGGTCTTCCAGATCCCCCACCTGGGTTATGATAGTAACAGAAGCCCAGTTGCAAATTACAGACTGCTGTAATCTAAGCTATATGTAGTGTGTTTTATAACATTGTCTTGTTTTGCAACTTGCAGGATGTTTCCTTAACTTCAGTACAGCGGAAGTATTTCAATGAAACCAAAGGCCTGGAATACATAGAACAGTTATGTGCCCCAGAGTTCAGCACAGTATTAATGGAAGTTCAGTCAAAGTATGTATTTTTATGATTTCACACCTTTTTTCCTGTGTTTTTCATGCAGCTTATATCTCTTTATCCAAATAAAGGATAAAGGCTGTGGCAGATGGTAGCTGAAACTCAATAGTGAAGTAAAAATGCTGGGTAAACATTGCCTTGTAGAGTTTTTCTTCATTTTTGAGTCTATTTATTTATTTATTTATTTATTTTCGTTCCTTTCTGTTTGAATTTTTTTCAAAATGCAGTATGATCTAGATATGGCGAATTTATTTTTGCCGTTATCTCATCAGCTTCCCTATAGCTGCAAAGAAACAAACCTGCGAAGGAAGCCTTAGGCTAGGTTCACACTACGGATTTTACGTCTGCAATTCCGTTTTGAAATGGCAGGCAGAAATTTTGCTTGCTAAAATGTATAGTGTAGTGAATGGGTTTCCGTTCATAAATTCACACTTCGGAATTTGTGAATGGAAAATCCGCTTGGAAATTTCTGCCTGAAGAATGGCGTTGCTCATTCTTCAGGCGGAAATGCTCGCGGAACACAATGCAGTCTATTGCAGTGTCCGCAGGGTCCTAGCGCTGACTGATTCATTTGGCGTTGGCCGCACTCGGAATCTCCGGGCGGAAATTTTCTGCCCGGAAATTCCGTATTTTGAACCTAGCCTTAGGCTATGTTCACACCTCGAATTTTTGCATGAAAATTCCACTCCAGCAGAGTCCTGTTGAATTCAATGGGATTCTGCTGCGCTGTGCACATGGCGGAATTTCACTTTCAGATTTGCAGCATGTTTCCTGCTGTGTGTTTGAAAGCGGGGGGGGGGGGGGGGGGGGCGGTCTGTCCGCAGCAGATTTTTTTTTTGGTAGCAGATTTCCACTGTTGAAAATCCGCTGCAGACCTCATTGACTTGGGTCTGCGGTGGATTTTTCGCAGCAGAAATTCCGTTGCCGAAAATTTGCCGCAGAGAGCTTACCCACTTTCAAACTCACAGCACGAAACACGCTTCTAGTTTAAAAGTAAATCTGCCCATTTGAATGGACTCATACAGTATAATTCATGCTAAAATTTGAATTGAGGCCAGGTTGTCACTCATCGGCCATGAACAAGCAGCGCTGCAGCAACTTGGGCATTTGCATGTTACTTTTGTGGTTTCCTGCTATTTTTTCTTAAATGAGAGGTAAAAATGTATGAAAAGGAAGAACAAGCATTGTGTTTGAGCTGAATACTCCCTTTACCTTGCAGGTACTACTGTCTAGCAGCAGTTGCAGCATTGCTGAAATATTTGGAATTTATTCAGAATTCAGTTTATGCTCCAAAATCTCTGAAGTTTCGGTTTCAAGGAAGTGAACAAACAGCAATGATCGATTCTGCGTCTGCTCAGAACCTTGAACTCTTGGTGAATAACAGAGACTCCAGGTGTGGCCATAGCTGGTCAAAACATTAAAATAACAAAACTAATTGTACACCATATTACATTACCATCCCCCCTCCTCACATCTGCACATAGTGAACACCCACACACCTTAGGAAATAGAAATCATCTGCCCAAATGTTATTTTACTGTTACCATGTTTGTAGAGGACCTGTCAGCTCTGACATTTCTGTTTTAGTAAATACTTGCATTTCTTGGAACACTGCATAGTGCTGACATCTGGGTGTTGCCATTCCCCCTGTCAATAGGATGTATCCCTACACCAGTGTTTCCCAACCAGGGTGCCTCCAGCTGTTGCAAAACTACAACTCCTAGCATGCCCGGACAGCCAAAGGCTGTCCAGGCATGCTGAGAGTAGTAGTTTTGCAACAGCTGGAGGCACCCTGGTTGGGAAACACTGCCCTACACAATCTGACACTGACAGCATTGAATGCACAAGGTCAGAGCATAAAGGAACATAACTAAGAAGGTGAATAGAAACCCTCCTTTCTCGGTCGCTCTTCATTGGGGGACACCTAACTGATGGGTATATGCTCTTGCCACTAGGAGGCGCTGACACTAGGAAAAGGAAAATTCGGCTCCTCCCTGGCAGAATATACTCGCCCACCTGCAAAGAAGCAACCAGTTTTATCTAGTGTCACTTAGGAGGTAGACACACAAGTCTGGAGCTCTCCAGACCTGGTCTTTTTCTCTTTGTTATTTTTCTAGACCTTTCCAGGTTACAGTCATTTAAATAAACTTTTGTCATGTCCCTGTCAACCTAGGTAAAAAAAAACAAAAAAAAAAAACAATAACCTATTTGCTAATAATATGGATAATATTTTTCTGTCCTAATTTACTAACTATATAGGTCTATAAGCAAAGCGTTATACAGTGGTCCCTCAAGTTACAATAGTAATTGGTTTCAGGACGACCATTGTATGTTGAAACCATTGTATGTTGAGACCAGAACTCTATGGAAACCTGGTAATTGGTTCTGAAGCCCCAAAATGTCATCCAAAAATAGGAAAAAGTGAGGATTAAAGAAAAATAAGTAGATAACTAATATAGATAAAGCAAATCCTTACAAATAAAGATCTGCTGGAAGCTGTAATCACTGTCTATGTAGAGGACAGGAGCTTCTTCAGGGTCCTGTACAGAACACACAAGGTCCTAAAAAAGTAACATGGAGCCGCCCTCACCTGGTGTCCAAAGGAGCAGCTAACCCTGGTACAGGCAAAGAGTACAGAACATGTAATACCTCCCTGTATTGTAGGGGGCGCTACCAGACAGGAATTCAGTACATACACTTCAGTAATACAGGGTTTTTTACCAGTGAATGCCCATTTTGATTGGTCGGTTCTTCCAGCCATTGACACGTTTCACAGATCTGGACTGTCTGTAGCATTGTATGTTGAGTCTGGTTTCAAGTTACAGTGGTCCAGAAAAGACCATTGTATGTTGAAACGATTGTATGTTGAGGCCATTGTAAGTTGAGGGATCACTGTATTTGGTAAAATCTGTATCCTCACCATCCCCGGGGGACGTTATTGCCACCAGGGATGGTGAGGATATGAAGTTATAAAGTCAGAGTAGACGAAGCAGAGCAATGATGTAGGCCGTCAATCAAGCTGAGGCGGTATGACTACGGCCGGAGCGACCAGGGGACTACTTACATGGCGGCCGGGGAGACTTCATATCCTCACCACCCGTGAGGGAAAAAACATCCCCCGGGGATGGTGAGGATACAGATTTTACCATATGTGATGTGTTGCCAAGCATTATACATGGTAAAATCTAGTGCTTGGTTCCCTTTAAAGCACTTTTATATATGTCACCCAATTGCAAAAAGACTGATTCTGTTAGGATTTTGTTTTATACAGCCGCAAAGGCTGGATAATTCCTGATGCAGGCATTTATAGTATTTCCCCACATAGCCATCAGGACCCGGATCCTTTTTAAAGGAAAGGACTGAATCACCACAGTGACTTCCTCCTCTATGATCCGAGTGTTAAAGTGGTACTCCACTGGAAAATATTTTCTTTTTAATCAACTGGTGCCAGAAAGTTAAGCAGATTTGTAAATTACTACTATTAAAAAATCTTAATCCTTCCAATACTTATCAGCTGCTATATGCTACACAGGAAGTTCTTTTCTTTTTTGAATTTCCTTTCTGTCTGACCACAAGTGCTCACTGCTGACACCTCTGTCCATGTCAGGAACTGTCCAGATCAAGAGAGGTTTGCTCCTGTTCTGGACAGTTCCTAAAATGGACAGAGGTGTCAGCAGAGAGCACTGTGGTCAGACAGAAAGAAAATTCAAAAAGAAAAGAACTTCCTGTCTATTATACAGCAGCTGATAAGTACATGAAGGATTGGGATTTTTTTTATAGAAATAATTTACAAATCTGTTAAACTTTTTGGCACCAGTTGAATTAAAAGAAAATGTTTTCCAGTGGAGTACCCCTTTTAACATTTTGGATATGCCGGGTCCTGCCTCCATAGCGCAAATACGGCTATTAGCAATGGAGGCGGATACAAGGGGTATCTCCAGAACCGGACCATGGATCCGGGTTAGTGACACCTCATTGTAATCTGGTACACCCGCACTATAACCCTGTGTATTGTGTTTAGTGTACGTCAACCGGCAGTCAGTTTCCCTTTTAAATAAACATTTTCACTGGACAACCTCTTTAAAAGGGGTACTCCACTGGCCAACATTCAGAATATTTAGTTCCGAATGCTGTGTGCAACACCACCTCGTGTCATCAGGCCCCGCCCCCTCAATGCAAGTCTATTGAAGGGGGCGTCACACCCCCTCCCATAGACTTGCATTGAGGGAGCAGGGCGTGATGGCACGAGGGGGCAGGCGAGGGGACAGGGCCGACCCCCCCGCAGCGCGCGCACAGCATTCGGAACTAAATGTTCTGAACGCTGGCCAGTGGAATACCCCTTTAAGATAATGTCCTCCTGAATGTGTGCAGGCCTGAGGATAAGACATCAATCATTTCTACCTGGAAAACTCCTTTATTGTGGATGCCATTAGATCAGACTCATAGGAATCAAAAAATATTTTATTGAAATACAATGTATAGCAGAAAAGGTGTATTTGCACTACATGTGCAATGTCCGTTTGGCGTACACAATGGGAAGGTTCCCAGCACATACATCAAATGTATCCATAGCACCCTAGACACCCAGCAGAGGTCAACCAGAGTTTTCTTCTCTAAATAATTTGAACATAATAATGTAATCCTCTTCCTGAATCCACACATATGGCTATTTGCATATTAATCCATTCATTCACTTTTCAGAAATAGTCACACCCTTTTTGGGGTCCTGAATAATACCAAAACTCCAGGTGGAAGCCGAAGACTCAGATCAAATATCTTAGAACCTCTCATTGACCTGGAAACCATCAACACACGGCTGGACTGTGTCCAAGAATTTCTTGACGATGAAGAACTTTTCTTTAGTCTTCAGTCAGGTACTCGGTTCCTTCCTGCAAAAGTTTAGTTACGCAAAAGTAAATACCGTACCCCTGTGCTCAGCAAATGGAATAGACATATGTCGGATACTTTGTAGCATACATTTCTTTTTACTATTAAAGAAAATATCTTGTCAGAGCTTTCTGTCCTAAATCATTCATCCTTGATATAACTACGCAAGGGTTTCTCATCTTCAGGAACTCCTTAGTACAGTGGTCTTCAACCTGCGGACCTCCAGATGTTGCAAAACTACAACTCCCAGCATGCCCGGACAGCCGTTGGCTGTCCGGGCATGCTGGGAGTTGTAGTTTTGCAATATCTGGAGGTCTGCAGGTTGGAGACCGCTGCCTTAGTATTTCACAGGTGATATATTTATGGTCAGTATGTCAGACATCATCAAATTCTGACCTGTTTTGAGGTTTGGATTAGAGAAGCCTATTTTTATTTTGAAGGATGTTTGCTCCAGAGGAAGTTGTGTAGTTCTTTCCAGTCTGACCACAGTGCTCTCTGCTGCCACCTGCTGCCGGTGCATTGCCATAGAATGAGATTTGCCATAGAATGAGATGGTCCGCCTCCATCACGTCCTATTGGCTCACACTTGTCACGTGACATATTTAAACGTCACGCATCGACGCGCACAGCAGTCTCAGTTTGGCTATTACAGGGAGAGGCTCTCCTCTCCCTGTGATAGCTGAAGCTGCACGGAGGTCTCATGGCCTCTGTGGCCCGACAGAAGCTCACACATGTACGCAGCTCATATGGCTGGCTCATATACATTTACTGTATTATTACATGTACTGTTGATCCACAGCGCTATCGGGATCCCTATGCCCGATGGCGCTGTCATCAGTGTGCGTCCCAGTGAGCGCCCCATGCCCGCAGCTCTACTCCCCGTCCCCCGTAGCTCTACTCCCCGTCCCCTGTTAACGCTCAGGGAGCGATCCACAGCGCTATCGGGATCCCTATGCCCGATGGCGCTGTCATCAGTGTGCCTCCCCGCGAGCGCCCCATGCCCGCAGCTCTACTCCCCGTCCCGTTAACGCTCAGGGAGCGGGGAACAGAAAGTAGAGCATCGGGCACAGGTAAAGTAGTACTGCGCATGCGCAGCACTACGCAAATAACTTTACCTGCGCCCAATGCTCTACTTTCTGTTCCCTGCTCCCTGAGCGTTAGCCAAACTGAGACTGCTGTGCGCATCGATGCGTGACGTTTAAATATGTCACGTGACAAGAGTGAGCCAATAGGATGTGGTGGAGGCGGACCATCTCATTCTATGGCAAATCTCATTCTATGGCAATGCACCGGAACTGTCCAGAAAAGGAGCAAATCTCCATAGCAAAACTATCCTGCTCTGGACAGTTCCTGACACGGACAGAGGTGGCAGCAGAGGGCGCTGGGGTCAGACTGGAAAGAACTACACAACTTCCTCTGAAGCATACAGCAGCTGATAAGTACTGTAAAGATTAAGATTTCTAAATAGATTTTCCACCAGAGTACCCCTTTAACATTTTTCTTTGTCCTTTTGTAGACAATAGGAGGGAGAGGCTCCAGTTGCCGGTTGTCTTACAGTTAGACCCAAGACAGTAAGAGTGGAAGTGGGGGCATTGTTGATCTTATGGGACATTTAGAGAATAAAGAAAAGGAGAGGATTAAGGAGGAAGTGCTGGCTTTTTAAAATTATTTTTTTGCCATTTTTATGGGCACTGTCATAAAAAATAAAAATGTTTGCTATGTTGAAGAGACATAGCAAAAGTTTTTATCAAACAGGACCTCGACCGATCACAAGAACGAGCCAGGAGAAGTGCGTGCTCAGCCTGTAAACTATTGATTTGTCCTTACGAAATAGCAAACCTTTTTTTAATGACAGTGCCCATAACAAATGCTCAACAAAATAATACAATTCTGCCACTTTTTCCCCTTAAAGGGGTTCTCCTCTGCTCAGCCTTTGGAATAAACTATTCCGAACGCTGGAGCTGACGCCGGGAGCTTGTGACATCATAGCCCCGCCCCCTCAATGCATGTCTATGGGAGGGGGCGTGATGCCCCCTCCCATAGACTTGCATTGAGGGGGCGTGGCATGACGGCATGAGGGGGCGGGGCGATGACGTCACGAGCTCCCAGCGCCGGTGTGAGGTGGTTTTTTGCACCCCCGTAGATCCATGCGTCCGCTCCTCCCCCAGCTCTCCGAAGATTTCCGAAGCTAGAGCTGGGGGAGGGCAGAGCAAGGGGAGGGAGGAGGTTCACGCCCCCTCCCCCTTTACACATAGAGCTCATTGAGAGCACTGCTCTACGTCCTCAGCTCGGGGAGATGAGGGAGGGGACCTGCCGTGGCGATCTATGTCCTCAGGGAGGGGGCATGCCGTAGAGATCTGCATCCAGCCGAGCACAGGGAGGGGAGATGAGGGAGGGGGCGTGAACCTCCTCCCTCCCCTTGCTCTGCTCTAGCTTCGGAAATGTTCGGAAAGCTGGGGGAGGAGCGGACGCATGGATCTACGGGGGCGCAAAAAACCACCTCACACCGGCTCCAGCGTTTGGAACAGTTTGTTCCAAACGCTGAGCATCGGAGTACCCCTTTAATCCTTTTCTTTGCCCCTCACTTTACACTCAAAATGGGACACTTGTCAAAAGTTTTTATATTGACAGGTTATTTTATATTTTAGGTTATTTATTTTAATATATTTTATATTAAAGAACCTTGAAACAAAATTGTGATATAATTGAAACGTACAACTGTAATAAAGTTTAGCTGCTTGAGGGTTGAAGCTTGACCTCTATCACAACATTACAGGATGAGTCAGTACCTAACCTCACAAGTGCGAAGCTGTATCATTAATTGTGAGGTCACAAGTGACGCCTGAGGCCATGTCGTACACAATGTCATAGTGACACATACTCTGCTTCTGCAAAAGGCAAACACGTTCTTATTATTCCCCAGCCACATTGTGTATGTGTTTAATCTCGGGATAATCGGAGCTCAGACAGTGATTGCTACGTCTCAGTGATTCCACTTTGCCAGAGAATAGAATGTATTAATATTACTGAGGGAGCGCAGCCGCTTTATGCCTTTTAATAAGCAGAAAGATTGACAGAATAACAATTTTATCCTATGACATTGTTATGAGGAGTCCGGCTCTTAGAGCATTTTAGCATTTGTTTATGTGGTATTCAGAATAATTTTACTAAATATAATTAATTGGGCCTATTATTTTTTATTTTTTTTACTAGTTCTTTCCAGGTTTTTGGACACAGAACAGCTTCTTTCTAATCTTATACAGATTCCAAAGCAGGACACGGTATGTGTATAGATGAGAGCTATGAGGGGCTGTGACATCTACCACAGATGGATGGATGCTGTGGTCAGTCAGATGTAATATACATTGGTTAAAAAATATACACATGTATATTACAAATATACACAAAATGCTATTATCTAAATTATAGATAAAGATTTTGCAAATGACAGGTACGTTCTAACACCTTAAAGGGGTACTCCGGTGGAAAACATTTAAATCAATTGGTGCCAGAGAGTTAAACAGATTTGTAAATGACTTCTATTAAAAAATCTTTACCCTTCCAGAATTTATTAGCAGCTGTATGCTACAGAGGAAATTCTTTTCTTTTTTTAACTTATTTTTTGTCTTGTCCACAGTGCTCTCTGCTGACACCTGATGCCCGTATCAGGAACTGTCCAGAGCAGGAGAAAATCCCCATTGCAAACCTATGCTGCTCTGGACAGTTCCTGACACGGACAGAGGTGTCAGCAGAGAGCACTGTGGACAAGACAAAAAAGAAATACAAAAAGAAAAGAATTTTCTCTGTAGCATACACCTGCTAATAAGTACTGAAAGGATTGAGATTTTAAAATAGAAGTAATCTACAAATCTGTTTAACTTTCTGGCACCAGTTCATTTAAAAAAAAAAAAAAAAGGTTTCCACCGGAGTAGCCCTTTAAGGACAATGGACATAAACGCATGTCCTGGTGCGCTGGTACTTAACGCACCAGTACGTAGATTTATACGTGAAGCAAGCACAGGAGCTGCGCTTGCTTCATGCACAGCAGGTCCCGGACCAGCCAGGGACCCACCAGTAATGGCAGACACCAGTGATTGCACTGATGTCCGCCATTAACCCCTCAGATGTCGTGATCAGTACTGATCACTGCTTCTGCGGTATTAGCTGTACTGCAGGCAACTGATCATACCACCGGGGTTTGATCAGTCAGGATGGCCGCCGGAGGTCCCCTTGCCTGCCTCCTGTCGGCTCTGACGATCTGCTTCTCTGGTTCGCCCTCTAGCAGAGCAGAGCAATAGATCACTGATATTACTGATCAGTGCTATGCCTACGAGGAGGAAAAAAACAAAATGCAAAAATGAATTAGGTTTGGTCCTTAAGGCCAAAATGGGCTGTGTCCTTAAGGGGGTTAAAATGTGCACCATGCACCAAAAATGTGCCAACTAATAGTTGGTCTAAAATCAGACTAGACAGTCCAAAATAATCTGAGTCACTTTGATAAATATGGCACCATATCAGACTGTCTAATCCAATTTTCCACTGTATAAAGCAGCGTTTTACAAATAGAGTGTCTACAGGTGTTGCAAACTACAACTCCCAGCATGCCCGGACAGCAGTTGGCTGTCCGGGCATGCTGAGAATTGTAGTTTTGCAACAGCTGGAGACACACTGTTTGGAAAACACAGGACTAAGCATTAGGCAGTTTTGGTTAATCTGGACCAATGTGCCCCTATATTATAATTTTTGCAATTGTCACACCAATCCCACATAAAATCATCAAGCTATAGTTTTACCGCAACTCACAGATAACTTGGAAAACCTTAGGCTTAAAGGGGTACTCCAGTGGAAAACTAATTTTTTTTTTTTGTAAATCTACAAATCTAGCGGTGCCAAAAAGTTAAACAGATTTGTAAATTACTTTTATTTAAAAATCTTAATCCTTCCAGTACTTATCAGCTGCTGTATGCTATAGAAGTTCTATGGAACAATGGAACACTGACACTAATGACCAGTGTGATTAGAGAAGAATCTATTGTAATAAAAGGCAACGTGGTAAAGTATAACCATGGAGGGATCAACAGAGGATGCACAGTCTATTGAACCTGTTATTAGTAATATTACAAGATATTAAAGATAAACCTATAAATTGTAAAAAACAGAGACATTACTGTTGTCTGCAAATGTGCAGGAAACTACTGAAGTGACTGTGACATTGTCAGGAACTGTCTAGAGCAGGAGCAAATCCCCATAGCAAACCTCTCCTGCTCTGGACAGTTCCTGACATGGACAGAGGTGTCAGCAGAGAACACTGTGGTCAGACAGAAAAGAAATCCAAAAAATAAAGAACTTCCTGTGGATCATACAGCAGCTGATAAATACTGGAAGGATTAAGATTTTTTTAATAGAAGTAATTTACAAATCTGTTAAACTTTCTGGCATCAATTGATAAAAAAAAAAAAAAAAAATGTTTTCCAGTGGAGTACCCCTTTAATCTGTCCCAATGTTTCCTTGTTAACGGGAGGGTGAGTTATACTTCTTGAATATCATCCGGGCACTGTCACAGTCATGTCAGTAGTTTCCTGCACATTTGCAGACAACAGTAATGTCTCTGTTTTTTACAATTGATAGGTTTATCTTTAAAGGACATGTCCGGTGCTCACTTTTCTTATTGTATCCGTTCCAGGCTGCAAAAAAAAAGAAAATAAGCTTTCTCTTGCCTGCCTACGCTCCCCCGGTGCTCCGGTACAGGCGTTCGGTCCCCGGGCTGTATTCTTCTTACTTCCTGTTAGCCCGGCACGTCACAGGGAGCTTCAGCCTATCACCAGCAGAGGCGGGACATCGCTGCGGCCGGTGATAGGCTGAAGCTCCGTGTGACGTGCCGGGCTAACAGGAAGTAAGAAGAATACAGCCCGGGGACCCAACACCTGTACTGGAGCCCCGGGGGAGCCTAGGCAGGTAAGAGAAAATTTGTTTTCTTTTATTTTTTAGCCCGGAACTGATAATATAAGAAAAGTGAGCACCGGACATCTCCTGTAATATCTTTTAATATTACTAATAACAGGTTCAATAGACTGTGCATCCTCTGTTGATCCCTCCATGGTTTTACTTTACCACGTTGCCTTTTATTACAATGGATTCTTCTCTAATCACACTGGTCATTAGTGTCAGTGTTCCATTGTTAAATAACAATGTTATGGTGTCATCCTGTGTAGGAACACTTTGTGTATATCAAGTAGTTTTACCTGCTGGTTGCGACACCTGACAGAATGTCTGTTTCCTCACATATTGAATGGTTTGTCAAGTAGGCTTATTTCCCAGTAAGTGTTTTAAGGCTATTGACGCCTTTACACTTAATAGGAACTACTTAAAGGGGTACTCCCGTGGAAAACTTAAAAAAAAAAAAATCAGTTGGTGCCAGAAAGTTAAACAGATTGGTAAATCACTTCTATTAAAAAATCTTAATCCTTCCAGTACTTTTTAGGGGCTGTATATTACAGAGGAAGGCCGAAATTTATCATTGTCTTTAGACTGTTTTTTGTGTCTACAAAATGGACAAAAAGGCGCAAGCAGGGTTTATGCACCTTTTTGCGCCTTTTTGTTTACACATTTCTGCAGATTTTGAGTTGCAATCCATTGATTTTGAGTTGCAATCCACTGATTTTGAGTTGCAATCCATTGATTTTGAGTTGCAATCCACTGATTTTGGCAATACACATGATATAGAAGGGATTTATGAACTGCGACTTTTTTGTAAAAAGGCGCAAAGCCACTGAAAAGTCTCTAAAACTACACCATCCCAGACCTGGTGTAGCTTTTTAGTGTATGTGAAGAGAGAAATTTAAGAAAATGTTTACCTGCAAAAAATGTATCAAATGCTCTGTAAACATTTAATAAATATGATGCTCCTACACATCACCAGCACACAAAAAAAGGTGTAAAAAAAATGCTTCACTTACACCTACAATGATAAATGTGAGCCGAAATGCTTTACTTTTAAGATTTCTCTGATGTCATGAGCACAGTGCTCTCTGCTGACCTCTTATATCCATTTTAGGAACTGTCCAGAGCAGCATAGGTTTGCTATGGGGATTTTCTACTGCTCTGGACAGTTCCTAAAATAGACAGCAGAGAGCACTGTGGTCATGACATCAGAGAAATCTAAAAACTAAAGCATTTCCTCTGTAGTATACAGCCCCTAAAAAGTACTGGAAGGATTAAGATTTTTTAATAGAAGTAATTTAGAAGTAATCTGTTTAACTTTCTGGCACCAGTTGATAAAAAAATAATAATAATTCTGCAGGAGGACCCCGTAAATAGGTATGCTGGTTGTGCTGCTGCTTCTATCATAGATCCTGTACTCTCCCTCTTTCTTAAAGGGTAAGGAGATTGTGTAGGGGTGATTCAGAGGGAGAAAAGCATACAAGACTTCATGATGGGCAGATCAGAGAAGCTGTACTATGTATTTTGCAGGTCATAGATTCCTGCGAACTTTCTTTTCCCAACCAGTATGTCTGTAGCTGTTGCAAAACTACAACTCACAACATGCCCGTACAACCAAAGGCAGGGAGGGTGATGAGATTGTACAGGGGGCAATTAGGTGGGAGGAAATCACCCAAGTCTTCAGGATGGGCAGATCACACAAGCTGTACTATGTCTGAATGTAGATGGGGAGGTAAAAGGGTACTCCGGTGGAAAACATTTTTTTATTTTTATTAACTGGTGCAAGAAAGTTAAACAGATTTGTAAATAACTTCTATTAAAACATCTTTACCCTCCCAGTACTTTTTAGCAGCTGTATACTACAGAGGAAATTCTTTTGTTTTTGAATTTCTTCTTTGTCTTGTCCACAGTGCTCTCTGCTGACACCTGATGCCCGCATCAGGATCTGTCCAGAGCAGGAGAAAATCCCCATTGCAAACCTATGCTGTCAGCAGAGAGCACAAACACAGTGCTCTCTGCTGACATTTTAGGGACTGTCCAGAGCAGCATATGTTTGCTATGGGAATTTTCTCCTACTCTGGACAGTTCTTAAAATGGACAGAGATGTCAGCAGAGAGCACTGTGCTCGTGATGTCAGCAGAGAGCTCTGTGTTCCAAAAAGAAAATAATTTCTTCTGTAGTATTCAGCAGCTAATAAGTACTGGAAGGATAAAGATTTTTTAATAGAAGCAATTTACAAATCTGTTTAACTTTCCGGCACCAGTTGATTTAAAAAATAAATAAAAAAAGGTTTTCCACCGGAGTAAGTACTTACCCTATCCTTTATAGAATTCACCATGTTTCTTTAAGTGTTATGAATGAGCACTTATTCCAGTTACTGAGCTGTTTTTTAATGAATCTTTACAATTCTTTGCTTTATCTTAAATGCTTCTGTATATATTGTAATAATAATGAAGCCAATTATCTTTCTAACAGGAAAGAGCAGCAGATACAAAAATAAACTATATCATCTCACTCAAGCATACACTTGAACTTGTGGAGCCTTTAAAGGTAATAATTTCAATATCTAAATTAGTAAAACTTGGGGAAAATTCACATGGGACAGAATTGCTGCTGATTTGCGCAAATCAAATCTGCAATTATATACAGTACAGGTCCAGTGGATTCAATATCACAAAATCTCATACATGCTGCACCATAGAATCTGATCGCGGTCAGTTCTGTTGATTGATTTATGCTGTGGATTCCGCTTTGCATTGTTGCAAAATTTTACGCAGACCGTAAACTGTGTAAAAATGTGCAAATTTTTTAAAATGTACACGACTCGTGCTGATATTCGCATAAGCCGAGTATAAGAAGACTTTTTGACCTTGTGATGTCACGCCACGCCCCCCCTCCATTCATGTCTATGGGAGGGGGCGTGTCTGTCGACACGCCCCCTCCCATAGACATGAATGGAGGGGGGCGTGGCCGTGACATCATGATCACGGCCTCCGGCTCCGAGCATTCTGGACAAAATGTTCAGAACGCTGGAGCACCGGAGTATATGGTGTATATGGTTTATGTACTCAGCACACAGGCATAAGGAGTCCAACTACTGATAAATTACACATTGGGAAAACCAGTCTATTAATATGGCAAAATACGTGTAGAACAAGAAACTAAAACAATTATAAATTCCCCCCATGGTATTTGGCTTGTGCCATAGTACAGCTGGTCCTTTAGATTTCAGAGTGAAACTAATGTGGATTGTTATGTGTAAAGAATGTAATCTTGTTCTATTTTTATATGTCTTAGGCTGTACTGGAAAAATGCAGAACACCCCTTCTCCAAGCATATTGCTCATCAATAGATGATACCAGGTGAGTGGAGATCCCAGTGATTCCAAGTTAAAGGGGTAGTCCAGTGGTGAAAAACTTATCCCCTATCCTAAGGATAGGGGATAAGTTTGAAATCGTGGGGGGTCCGACCGCTAGGGCCCCCTGCGATCTCTCTGTATGGGGGCCAGGCTCTCCGGACAGATAGCGGGTGTCGACCCCCGCACGAAGCGGCAGCCGACACGCCCCCTCAATACATCTCTATGGCAGAGCCGGAGATTGCCGAAGGCAGCGCTTTGGCTCTGCCATAGAGTTTTATTGAGGGGGCGTGTCGGCCGCCACTTCGTGCGGAGGTCGACACGCCCCCTTCCCGCGGGCTGTCGGGGCTCCGTACAGGAGATCGCAGGGGGCCCCAGCGGTCGGACCCCCAGCGATCTGCAACTTATCCCCTATCCTTAGGATAGGGGATAAGTTGTTCACCACTGGGTCACCACTGGACTACTCCTTTAAAGGGGTACTCCAGTGGAAAACTTTTTTTTTTTTTTAATTAACTGGTACCAGAAAGTTAAACAGATTTTTGAATTACTTCTATAAAAAAATCTTAATCCTTCCAGTACTTATTAGCGGCTGTATACTGCAGAGGAAATTATTTTCTTTTTGGATTTCTCTTCTATCACGACCACAGTGCTCTATGCTGTCCATTTTAGGAACTGTCCAGAGCAGGAGAAAATCCCCATAGCAAACATATGCTGCTCTTGACAGTTCCTAAAATGGACAGCAGAGGTGAGCAGAGAGCACTGTGGTCGTCAAAGAAGAGAAATCCAAAAAGAAAAGCATTTCCCCTGTAGTATACAGCAGCTAATAAGTACTGGAAGGATTAAGATTTGTTTATAGAAGTAATTTACAAATCTGTTTAACTTTCTGGCACCAGGAGTACACGTTTAATGCGGAGGTGTAATAATAAAAACCTACAAAGAACAATAAAGTTGTGACGTAGAAATTAGAGATGAGCGAACTTACAGTAAATTTAATTCGTCACGAACTTCTCGGCTCGGCAGTTGATGACTTATCCTGCATAAATTAGTTCAGCTTTCAGGTGCTCCGATGGGCTGGAAAAGGTGGATACAGTCCTAGGAGACTCTTTCCTAGGAATGTATCCACCTTTTCCAGCCCACCGGAGCACCGGAAGGCTGAACTAATTTATGCAGGATAAGTCATCAACTGCCGAGCCGAGAAGTTCGTGACGAATTGAATTTACTGTAAGTTCGCTCATCTCTAGTTGAAATTGTAGAGAAAAAATATATACAATCTTGACATGAAAGCACAATTTGTGAAAGGACAATAAAACAAAGCAGCAACTAAAAAGAACATACTGGGATGTCTGGTGAAAATATAAAAACTAGTATAGATAATCACATACTGTATATAAACAGCATCAATACAATTCTGTGAGCGTGATACATTGCACAAGTCCATGTAAACTGCATAAAAGTGCATACAGCAATAAATTACACAGGACCGGAATATAAAGGCAAGAACACACCAAAACATCACAAGAACACCTTCACCTTCCGGGGCAGAGTTCCCTAGTGTTGGGTCACTTTTTAAATGTAATCTCTAATCCATTTATTGTGTATTCTCTAATACATTCATTGGCCCTCGTTTACTAAGTGTTGTGTAGGTTTCTTTGTGGGTTTTAATTCCCTACAATTTATTTTCCACGGTATTTACTAAGGTTTCCTACATTTTCCATTTCCCCTACACTTTGCTTTTCTTACACATGCTCTGATCTGTGGGGTTTTCCTCAGCTCAAATCCACCACATTTTATGGGGAAACCTTAGTAAATATGTTGGGCTTTTGTGAAAATGTTGTGAACACACCCCTTTTCGGAGAACACGCCCCCTTTTCCTGGCGACCACGCCCCTTTTCCGGGTTTTCTTAGCAAAATGGAGAGTTAGTCGGGGTTTTTTCAATTCTGGCGCAAATTCTGGTGCAGAATGTGGCGCAGACAGAATTTTTGGCGCAATGCGACAGAATCTGGCGCACAACCCGACAAAACGTATTGGGTTTGCAATAGTAAATGAGGGCCATTATGTACTCTCTAATACATTTATTGTGTAATCTCTAATACATTCATTGTGTAATCTCTAATACATTTATTGTGTAATCTCTAATACATTTATTGTGTAATCTCTAATACATTTATAAATAGCTGATAAGGCCAAAAAAATCCCATATAATGTCGCTGAGCACGACACTGCCATCCACGTACACATCCTCTCCTGGCATTATGTCATGCAGTTTGTGGGATCACGCACCACTGCATCGCAAACAGACTTCATTGAGTTGTCATCATAACTACAAAGGGTTGTAATCATAATGCCAATGGCTGTGCGGGCATGCTGGGAGTTGTAGTTGTGTAACAGTTGGACACACACTGGTTGGGAAAGACCGTGGATAGTGTTTGGTTCTAAAGTTACCTTCAAATTAGGTTGTGTACTGGCCCTTTGAGTCCATTATGGCGTCAGAGCCTGGGCCCACTGTAAAGGGGTACTCCAGTGGAAAACTATTTTTTGTAAATCAATTGATGCCAGAAAGTTAAACTGATTTGTAAATATTTCTATTTAAAGGGGTACTCAGCTGCCCTGCTTCCGGAGCTCCGCTCCCCAGCGTCCGGAAGTTTATTGTTCCGAACGCTGTGTGCGGGCTTCCGTTTTCAGGAAGGGACTTCAAGTCCGCCCCTCAACGAAAGCCTATGGGAAGGGGGCTCCGGAAGCAGGGCAGCGGAGTACCCCTTTAAAAATCTTAATCCTTCCACTACTTATTAGCTGCTGAATACTACAGAGGAAATTCTTTTCTTTTTGAATTTCTTTTCTGTCTGACCACAGTGCTCTCTGCGGACACCTCTGTCCAGAGCAGGAGAGGTTTGCTATGGGGATTTGCTTCTGCTCTGGACAGTTCCTAACACTGACAGAGGTGTCAGCAGAGAGTGGTCAGACTGGAAAGAACTACACGACCTTCTCTGGAGAACACAGCACCTGATAAGTACTGGAAGGATTAAGATTATTAAATAGAATTAATTTACAAATCTGTTTACCTTTTTGGCACCAGTTGATTTAAAAAAAATAGTTTTCTACCGGAGTACCCCTTTTATGCTCTGCCCTATTCTGTGTATTTACAGCAATATCTTATATCATTTATTCAGTGCATTGCTTGTGCTAATCAAAGATCATAGGATCCACAGATAAAAGTAAGTGAAAATTCTGCCGCCGAAAGAATGATCTTGCTGGAATCTGCCTGGAATACATTTATGTCTATGGGGACAGCAATGTACTCAAGGTCCTAGCACCGACTGATTCAGTCGGCACTGGCTGCACTCGTAATCTCCAGCTGGAATTTTTCCTCTTGAACCTTCCGCGGTGTGAACCTAGCTGTATTGTATTGTTGTTAAATGATCCCTGGCGTTTTGTTTTTTTATAGGTTTAACATCATACTTGAAAAAATTAAAACAGTTATTAATGATGAAACCAGATACACCAGAGGATGCCTCAACACGAGGACTCAGAAGTGTTACGCGGTAAAGCCAAATATAAATGAATTCCTCGATATTGCCCGAAGGACTTATGCAGAAATTATAGACGACATTGCTGGTATTGATCGCAGCCAGAAAAAAAAGATTAAAAAAAATACAAAACTATTGTATGATAATTTATGACTTTATTTTCTTCCATTTCTTTAGTGGTTACATCGGTGTTTCCCACCGGGCTGTCCGGGCATGCTGGGAGTTGTAGTTTTGCAACATCTGGAGGCACCCTGGTTGAGAAACACTGGGTTACATAGTCGCAGTAATTCCACAGTACTCAATGTAGATTGTTTTTGCAGAAAGTTTAAAATGGTACTCCAGTGGAAAACTAATTTTTTTTTTTTTTATGAACTGGTGCCAGAAAGTTAAACAGATTTGTAAATTACTTCTATTAAAAAAAATCTTTATCCTTCCAGTACTTATTAGCAGCTGTATGGTACAGAGGAAATTCTTTGCTTTTTTAATTTCTTTTTTGTCGTTTCCACAGTGCTCTCTGCTGACACCTCTGTCCGTTTCAGGAATTGTCCAGAGCAGCATAGATTTGCTATGAGGATTTTCTCCTGCTCTTGACAGTTCCTGATACGAGCATCAGGTATCAGCAGAGAGCACTGTGGACAAGACAAAAAAGAATTTTCTCTGTAGCAGTGCGGGTACATTTATTTTTTAAATGCTTCATTTGAAACCACTCCTTCGTTGCCCGGGCGGTGTGTTTGGGATCATTGTCATGCTGAAAGACCCAGCTACGTTTCATCGTCAATGCCCTTGCTGATGGAAGGAGGTTTTCACTCAAAATCTCACGATACATAGCCCCATTCATTCTTTCCTTTACAAGGATCAGTTGTCCTGGTCCCTTTGCAGAAAAACAGCCCCAAAGCATGATGGTTCCACCCCCATGCTTCACAGTAGGTATGGTGTTCTTTGGATGGAACTCAGCATTCTTTCTCCTCCAAACATGACAAGTTGAGTTTTTACCCAAAAATTCTACTTTGGTTTCATCTGACCATATGACATTCTCCCAATCCCCTTCTGGATCAACCAAATGCTCTCTAGCAAACTTCAGACGGGCCCGGACATGTACTGGCTTAAGCAGGGGGACACATCTGGCACTGCATGATTTCAGTCCCTGGTGGCATAGTGTGTTACTGATGGTAGCCTTTGTTACTTTGGTCCCAGCTCTCTGCAGGTCATTCACTAGGTCGCCCTTGTGGTTTTGGGATTTTTGCTCACCATTCTTTGATTATTTTGACACCACAGGGTGAGATCTTTTGTGGAGCCCCAGATCGAGGGAGATTATCAGTAGTCTTGTATGTCTTCCATTTTCTAATAATTGCTCCCACAGTTGATTTCTTCACACCAAGCTGCTTGCCTATTGCAGATTCAGTCTTCCCAGCCTGGTGCAGGTCTACAATTTTGTTTCTGGTGTCCTTTGACAGCTCTTTGGTCTTGGCCATAGTGGAGTTTGGAGTGTGACTGTTTGAGGTTGTGGACAGGTGTCTTTTATACTGGTAACAAGTTCAAACAGGAGCCATTAATACAGGTAACGGGTGGAGGACAGAGGAGACTCTTAAAGAAGAAGTTACAGGTCTGTGAGAGCCAGAAATCTTGCTTGTTTGTTGGTGACCAAATACTTATTTCCCACCATAATTTGCAAATAAATTCTTTAAAAATCAGACAATGTGATATTATGGATTTTTTTTTCTCATTCTGTCTCTCATAGTTGAGGTTATAACCTATGATGAAAATTACAGCCTCTCATCTTTTTAAGTGTAAGAACTTGCTCAATTGGTGGCTGACTAAATACTTTTTTGCCCCACTGTATCTGCTGTATGCAGCAGTATATACTGTTATCCTATAGCAAGAAAAACTGCAGTAGAAATTACACGTACAATTATCTTTATTAAAGGGGTAGTCCAGTGGTGAAAAACTTATCCCCTATCCTAAGGATAGGGGATAAGTTTGAGATCGCGGGGGGTCCGACCGCTGGGGCCCCCTGCGATCTCCTGTACGGGGGTCAGGCTCTCCGGCCAGATAGCGGGTGTCGACCCCCGCACGAAGCGGCGGCCGACACGCCCCCGCAATACATTTCTATGGCAGAGCCGGTGATTGCCGAAGGCAGCGCTTCGGCTCTGCCATAGAGTTGTATTGAGGGGGCGTGTCGGCCGCCGCTTCGTGCGGAGGTCGACAGGCCCCCTTCCCGCGGGCTGTCGGGGCTCCGTACAGGAGATTACGGGGGGCCCCAGCGGTCGGACCCCCGCGATCTGCAACTTATCCCCTATCCTTAGGATAGGGGATAAGTTGTTCACCACTGGACTACTCCTTTAAGAATCCACATAAAACAGCACATAACATATACATAAAGGGATGGTGGCATCAGAAAAACAGGCAGTACTGAATGGAACATCACATAAATGTACAACTGTAAACAATACCAATGTGCAAGTGCCAGAAACCAGTGGTCTCCACCCTGCGGACCTCCAGATGTTGCAAAACTACAATTCCCAGCATGCCCGGACAGCCAACGGCTGTCCGGGCATGCTGGGAATTGTAGTTTTGTAACATCTGGAGGTCCGCAGGTTGAAGACCACTGCCATAAACAATACAAAAGCCAATCAAAAAAACTTCAACAATACCCACATGAGGCCACCATTCTGGAAATGCACAAGAACACGCACCCCTATGATCATTTCGGAATCTCACTTTCTTATTGATGGCATATTAACATAGAGATATACAAAGGGGGGCGGGGGGGTTATAAATCATTCACTTAATTCACTTATTCCTCTTCCCATTACAGGTGCTCGCTCCTCATTGTTATGGTGGGTTATATGGGGGCTATGACTTGTTTCCAGTACTGGCTGTACATTTTTATTTGTATACAGGAATGATATCCCAGCTGTCTGATAGGTACAATTTATCATTACGGACCAGTTTCAGCTTGGCTCGTGGATTCTTCGTTCAGATGAATGTGGAACATGGGACCAAGCAGCAATCTCTCCCTGCAGACTTTATTAAGGTATAGTCTTTATATAGGTAGATTAAATTGCTATATCTTTTGTTCTTGTACTAGACTAAGTTTTGGGAGACTTTTTGCTTTATTACTATGATTGATCCTGTGAATCTGTTTCTGTCTCTGTTGGTACTGATCGCAGCCACTAGATGGCGATGAATGTGGTTATCAATGTTTAAAGGGGTACTACAATCCTAAGACATCTTATTCCCTTTCCAAAGGATAGAAGATAAGATGTCTGACCACGGGGGTCCTGCCGCTGGGGACCCCCGCAATCTTGCATTCGGCACCCTCCTCTTTGAGCTGCACGCCGCAGCGTGCAGCTCAAAGAGGTGGTTGCTGAATGCAAGATTGCGGGGGTCCCCAGTGGTGGGACCTCCGCGGTCAGACATCTTATCCCCTATCTTTTGGATAGGGGATAAGATGTCTTAGGGCCGGAGTACCCCTTTAAGCACAAAATCTATGAAAACCTATAAGATGTGTTTTCATAGATATTTGGTGTTTTAAAGGGGGAAAATTAAAGACTTTCACAATCTTTTTGATCTAAAATCTTGTGCTCTGGAGTTCTACTATGACCCTCAAAATAAGATCAACAATCATCATAATCTGCAACTATCCAGAATTGTCTGCTAATTCGTCACAAATAATATTCCCTATGAGCCATCATTGTTTCATCAAGCCCATTAAAGGGGTATTCCGGTGAGAAACAATTTTTTTCATATCAACTGGCTCCAGGAAGTTAAACAGATTTGTAAATTACTTCTATTAAAAAAATCTTAATCCTACCAATACTTATCAGCTGCTGAAGTTGAGTTGTTCTTTTCTGTCTGACCACAATGCTCTCTGCTGCCACCTCTGTCTGTCTCAGGAACTGTCCAGAGCAGGAGAGGTTTGCTATGAGGATTTGCTGCTACTCTGGACAGTTCCTGACATGGACAGAGGTGTCAGCAGAGAGCACTGTGGTCAGACAGAAAAGAACAACTCAACTTCAGCAGCTGATAAGTACTGGAAGGATTAAGATTTTGTAATAGAAGTCATTTTCAAATCTGTTTAACTTTCTAGAGCCAGTTGATTTGAAAAAAAAAATTGTTTTTCACAGGAATACCCCTTTAAGGCATTGTAAAAGGGTTATGTGAGATCAGAACAGCGGTACATTGAGCTTAGATGCATTGCCAACCTTGGCCTTTAGAAAAAAAGTGGTGCTGTTTCTGGAAGTCTTGTTTTTCCTATCTTATGCAATTCCCAGTCTAATAAAACAAAATCGACATGTGTAAATTTATCATTTGTCTTTGCAGACAGAGAATGACCAAAAAATAAATCAAACATGGCTGACCCCCTTCAGCAGATCTGTCAGTACACCCATCCATCTGATGTGTATGGATGGGTTAGGTAGAATAGCGCCTCTCATGGTTAGTTTAACATTTGTCTTTGTTTTTTGTCCTAGGTGACACGAGTGAAGAACACCTTCAGCTTTACAACAGTGGACCTGATAAAGATGAATGAAAGGTGTCAGGAATCTCTAAAAGAGATCTATCATATGTCTTATATGTAAGTTTGTTTTTTTAGTTTTTTGTTTTTTTAGTTTGTCTTCTCTTAGTATACTTTTATTTGTATTTAAAGCACACCCACTTCTGGAACCCTCGCCTATCAAGAAAATGGGGGCCTTGTGACCATTTATGCATTATGGTGAATGGAAAATGTTGTCCAAGAAGAATCGGATGTGGGGCTTTTCTTCAAAGATAACAAGGGAAAGGGAAGAGGAAGACAGAAAATAATAATACACACCCCTCCGCTCTCTCCAGTCCAGCTCTACCACCACTCTTGAGAGCATAGAAAGTGTTTTCCAACCAGGGTACATCCAGCTGTTGCAAAACTACAACTCCTAGCATGTCCGGACATGCCAACGGACATGCTAGAAGTTGTAGTTTTGCAACAGCTGGAGGCACCCTGGTTGGGCCAACGGCCCCCAGCCAACGGCTGTCCGGACATGCAAGGAGTTGTAGTTTTGCAACAGCTGGAGGCACCCTGGTTGGGCCAACAGCTGTCCTGACATGCTAGGAGTTGTAGTTTTGCAACAGCTGGAGGCACCCTGGTTGGGCCAACGGCTGTCCGGACATGCTAGGAGTTGTAGTTTTGCAACAGCTGGAGGCACCCTGGTTGGGAAACACTGGCCTAGAGGATGTGCATCAATAATGTCCCCGGACATTTCCGCCTCTCACTGTCCCTAGTAATCACATGCACTTTCTTTGGAATGTTACATCTGAGGAACAACCAACATCTTTTGCTGCACTCTGTGGCTGGGTTCGATCTTTTGGCCAGAATTTTTAGCCAATACCAGGAGTGGAACCAGCGCAGAAAATAATGTGATGAAATAGATTTGCAAATGTTTCTGTGTTTTAGACCCAGTCTTGGTTTTGGTTAAAAAATACTGACCAAAATACCCTGTGTGAATACAGCCGGAGTTGAGTTTTATAATCCTTTCTGTTAACATTTCTCTTGCTGAGGCCATATTTTCCATAGCTCAGTAAGGTCTGTAAACCTTTTTACCAGTAATAATTTGCAGTAATATGCCAGGGTAGTCACATAATAAAATATCATATTCATTGTATTAATATTTTCTGTATTTTCAGAATCGTGTGTAAGCTTCTTGGTGAGATCTATGAACACATCCATTGCCTCTATAAGTTGTCAGACGCGGTCTCAATGCTGGACATGCTTCTGTCCTTTGCCAATATTTGCACGTTTTCAGAATACGGTAAGACCCATCGCCAGCTGACATCAACTGTTGTACTTAAAGGGGTACTCTGCTGCTCAGCGTTTGGAACAAACTGTTCCGAACGATGGAGCCGGCGCTGGGAGCTCGTGATGTAATAGCCCCGCCCCCTCATGACGTCCCGCCCCCTCAATGCAAGTCTATGGGAGGGGGCTATGACGTCACGAGCTCCCGGCGCTGGCTGCAGTGTTCGGAACAGTTTGTACCAAACGCTGAGCAGTGGAGTACCGCTTTAAAAGGGTATTACCATCTTAGAATATTAGTGGCAGATCACCATGATATGCGGTAACATTATGGTTTGTAAGGGGTCCAACTTTATTTCGCTGAGCTGAAATTGTGATAGACCCCCATACTAGTGAGTGGGCTTCTGTCACATCTGTAAAGGAGCTACAGCCCGTAGACTGGTAATAAACAGGTGACACCATCTGCAGATGGAATGAGCTCAGCTCCTGCGCCTGTGCCATAGATATACAGCAGACTGCTGAAAGTTCAGAGCCGTATACCGACTGTCAGAGCCGTATACTGTACATATGGCTGGTGGTGGAAAGGGGTTAAAAAGGGTATTTTTGAGCTTAAAGGGTACTCCGCTGCTCAGCGATTGGAACAAACTGTTCTGAACGCCGGGGCTAGGAGCTTGTGACGTCATAGCCACGCCCCCTCATGAAATCACGCCCCGCTCCCCTCAATGGAAGTCAATGGAAGGGGGCGTGGCGGCAGCCACGCCCCCTCCCATAGACTTGCATTGAGGGGGCGGGGTGTGACATCTTGAGGGGGTGGGGCCATGACGTCACAAGCTCCCGACTCCAGCGTTCGGAACAGTTTGTTCCAAACGCTGAGCAGCAGAGTACCCCTTTAACCCTTTGTGGATTTGACTTTTATGCCAACCATATTTACTTGAGACATAGTTTTAAAATCTACAATAAAAATAATTATAATTTTCAGCTCTTGTTTTTCCAGTTTAATGACTTATTTTCCCTGTTCCCTGCAGTTCGCCCAGAATTCACAGATACAACAGCCATTAAGCAGGGCTGGCACCCGATCTTAGAAAAGATAGCACTGGGGAAACCAGTTGCCAATGACACTTTTATAAGCGAAGGTAATAATTTTCTCATACTCACCGGACCAAATATGAGCGGAAAATCAACTTACCTAAAACAGATCGCACTTTGTCAGATAATGGCGCAAATAGGTAAGAACATGGGATGATGAACCTGTAGCCCGCTGTGTAGACTATAACGTTATGCCATGTTCAGCTACTTTATGAGTTGTGTGGCTGTTTTTCTTATGTAGATTCATTGAGCATCCCAGTGCAACTATAATAGAAAAAATATATAAATAATTGTTTTCTATAATTTTTTAATTTTAAATGTAAACAAATGACACAACCAATCAATATATCCTAATTACATTACATTCCTTTACCTACTAGTAGTTTAGGCACTGATCTTTTATTAAAATCCTTCTAAATGTATTTTATATATATATATTACATTTTAAAGGGGTACTCCGGTGGAAAACTTTTTTTATTTTTATTTATTTATTTATTTATTTATTTATTTATTTTAAATCAACTGGTGCCAAAAAGTTAAACAGATTTGTAAATTACAGTACTTCTATAAAAAAAAATCTTAATCCTTCCAGTACTTATTAGCTGTTGAATACTACAGAGGAAATTATTTTCTCTTTGAAACACAGAGCTCCCTGCGGACATCATGACCACAGTGCTCTCTGCTGACATCTCTGTCCATTTTAAGAACTGTCCAGAGTAGGAGAAAATCCTCATAGAAAACATATGCTGCTCTGGACAGTTCCTAAAATTAACAGAGATGTCAGCAGAGAGCACTGTGGCCATGATGTCAGCAAAGAGCTCTGTGTTCCAAAAAGAAAAGTATTTCCTCTGTAGTTTTCAGCAGCTAATAAGTACTGGAAGGATTAAGATTTTTTAATAGAGGTAATTTACAAATCTGTTTAACTTTCTGGACCCAACTGATTAAAAAAAATTAAAATAAAAAAGTTTTCCACCGGAGTACCCCTTTAATTAAGTATATTTTACCTCTGTCATTGTAGCCCCCAGCTGTCCATTGACCCAGTAAACAAAAGCTTGTAGAAGCTTCTGGAATGTCTCTTGCTGGGAGCAGGAATGTGTTCTAATAAGTAGCTCAATGCAATGTTAATAAGAAGTTACACAAAATCTTGTATCCGGGTAATTAGAAGTCTGTGTAATAGCTACAACACCATTCAGTGTTACCATAGTCTTCAGTATAACTCATTGTGAAAGATCCATCATGGATACACAATAACACACTGAGGGGTTCATATTTTACAGGCTCATTCGTCCCTGCAGAATACTGTTCCTTCAGAATTGCCGAGCAGATATTTACCCGAATTGGGATGGATGATGATATTGAAACGAATGCCTCTACGTTCATGAAGGAAATGAAGGAGGTAGTAGATAAAAAAAAAAAAAAAAAGTAAAAAAAATTATATATAAATATATTATATAATAAAAAAAAAAAATACACTATTTATTGCAGGTGACCTAAAAGTGTGTAATTGGGTCGTTGTAGCCTTACTGCATATGTGGTCAAAACAACGGAAACTTCAGTTTAATGCTTTCAGGTGTAAAATAATGCACTTGGGAACAAGGAACCTGTGTTATCGAGGACTTAAAAAATTAAGAATTTAGGGGAGTGATTTTTAAAGGGGTACTCCGCTGCTCATCTTTTCTAATTTGGAACAAACTGTTCCAAGCACTGGACCCGGCGCCGGGAGCTCGTGACGTCATAGTCCAGCTCCTCATGACGTCACGCCCCGTCCACCTCAATGCAAGTCTATGGGATGGCTGTCATGCCCCCTCCCATAGACTTGCATTGAGAGGGGTGGGGTGTGACATCATGAAGGGGTGGGGCTTGGATGTCACGACCTCCCGGCGCCAGCTTCAGCATTCGGAACAGTTTGTTCTAAACGCTAAGCAACGGAGTACCCCTTTAAGGCTGGTCAGTATGGAAAGAAAGTTGGATATTGGATATTTGGTTCCATTGGTAAAGGAATAACCAGAAGAAACATGGAGATTGTGACTCGGCTATGTAGAGCTCTAGTGAGACCACATCTAGAATACTGGGGTCAGTTATGGAGACCTTATTTACATTAGGTCACTGACGTGACCACTAGAATCCTTAATTTACCATCCACTAAATTAGTATTAAAACGTAACTTTTAATGCCTACAAATCAGATAAAAGCTTCCAACCATCTACTCTCACTCTTGTATTGGTATGTCTGTGCAAGATACTGAACTTGCTACACAATGGAGGTGCATAGATGTGATGGTGTGGCTGCAGTCCATACACTACTGTATTAAAGTATTGGAGAGAGGTGGTGGATATTTAAAATCTAACACATGAACCCATCCAACGTTTCACCACATCAATGGCCATTTACCTTAAGTCTTTGATAAAGCCATGGATGTGGTGAAACGTCAGATGGGTTCGTGTGTTAGATTTCAAATATCCACCACCTCTATCCAAAACTTTAAAGAGTACCTCTCATGATTTTGTTACATTTTATAATGCTTTCAGGCCACTGTCCCCATCATGATAAACCACCCCCTGCCTTTATTTTTATTTTTTTAGTTTTATACCTTGATATTGCTCTGTATTTTCTGCTCAATTTCAGTCAGATTCACAGACTGGGAAGGGGTGTTCCCTATCAGGCGTGACATCATCTGAAGCCATACAGGGGAAACCTACCTCCCTTACTCTGCTACACACAGCACAGAGCAGGTCAGTGTGAGATGAGCTATGATTGGCTAAGGCTGCACACACCCCTCAGCACTCCAGACTGCATTTCCTGATTTTGGACTTCTGCCAGGCCAGCAGGAGTCCAAAGTCTGTGCAAGAAATGGGGGAAAATGTGTTCTGGACAAGTAGGGAGACACCTAGTGGGAGCTTTTTTAAACACAAAACATAGAAAACTTCATTTTTGTTAAACAAAGTACATTAGAAAGATTTTTTTATTTACCATATGGAATGCAATGGCAAAAATTAGTTTTAATGAGAGTGCCCATTTAATAGTGTAGTATGTGGACTGCAGCCACACCATCACATCTGTGCACATCCATTGGGTAGCAAGTTCAGTATCTTGCACAGACGTACCAATACAAGAGTGAGAGTAGAAGGTTGGAAGCTTTTATCTGATTTGTAGGCATTAAAAGTTACGTTTTAATACTAATTTAGTAAATAATACATTTAGGATTCTAGTGGTTACGTCAGTGACCTAATGTAAATATGGTTTGATTTGATCCTCCATCCATAGGTCCTATTTGGGTTGAGTTATGGAGACCTCACCTACACAAAGATACTGATAAAATAGTAAGGGTATGTTCACATTGGAGAGGAATTTACTCGAGTAATT